>NC_081553.1:7425806-7435940 GCF_963082655.1 Stomoxys calcitrans
CAAAATGAATATACCCCCATCCTTCGGTAGTGGGTATAAAAAGGAGCAGATTTTCTTTTGGAAAGTCTTGAAGTTGTCGGCATTTTGTAAGATAGTTTTTTAATGCCCCTGAAAATGTTATGTTTATCTGTCTTAGACACACATCGCTTGAATTAAATAATGGGGTCTGCAAGTCGGCAATGCATATCCGCCCGCTTTATTTTTTTTGTGCATTGACTGGATCACCGATATTTCCGTTCATATTCCATTTGCAAATCTACAATAATGACTATTTCAAAATATAATGAATGTGTATGCCAAGTGCTTTCTTTTTTCGTCAACTATCTCTGACCAACTCTTAATTTAATTTCAAAAGTGTTTTGATCATAGCCTTCTGTTTCAATTAAGTGTCTGTTGTTTTTTCTGTTGCTATACGCAAATCAAATTGACACATATTTTACACAAAAACTTCCTTTATCGCACTAATTAAAGAGACAACATGCAGTGATTAAACTTATGCAGTGCAGAATTTTTGGTTTACAAGTTTTTTTTTTTCCAAATTTCCTTGCTGTGGTTGCTTAGCAAAGACACAGATGCAACGTCGCCCAGGCCAGACCAATGGAAAGCAAAACCAAACCAAATGTTTGTTTTCAAAAGGAAAGGAAAGGAGTTATCGCCAGAGATTAAATTAAGAACAGTTTTAGTAAGCAAATAAAACAAGACACCAAAATCCTCAAAGAAAACAAAAAATAAATGCAAAATTTGCATTGAAATAACCAAAAACAGGCGGTCCACATCAAGGAAAGCTAAGTTAAAGCAATGAAAGTTTAGATTTTTATGCCCTTTATGTCATGCCAAAATTATTGTCTAACATTTGAGTTTCTTAGTTATTCATTTTCAACACCACCTTAAACACATAAAGTGTGCCACAGGATGCATCTTTAGCTGTCCTCTTAAAAGCTGAATTTGATAGTTACCTTAATTTGGAGATATTATCGAATTTTGTATCCTTTAGTTTACATCTCGGATCTATGTGCAGTCCCTCTGTTGTAATCACTTTACAGCCTTAAAAAACTGGGATACTGAGCTGAAATTTGGCACAGATACGTCTTTTAGATGTACGCTAGCTAAGTTGTTGAAGGGGCCAAATCGGACCATATTTGGATATAGCTGCCATATAGACCGATCTTGCGATTAAGGGTCTGAAGCCCATAAAAAATTTATGTTTTAACCGATTTCGATGAAAATTAAAACAGTGAGTAGTCTTATGCTTCTCAACATAGGACCCAAATATGGTTCAGATCGGACTATTTTAGATATAGCTGCCATAAAGACAGATCTGCCGATAAAAGGTCTGAAGCCCATAAAAGCCTTAATAATTGCCCGATTTCATAGAAACTTGAAATAGTGGGTAGTTTTAGGTCTTCCGATATTCGTCCCAAATATGGTTCGGATCGGACTATATTTAGATTTAGCTGCCATACAGACCAATCTCCCGATAAAGGGTGTAAAGCCGATAAAAGCTTTATTTTTTACCCGATTTCGCTGAAATTTAAAACAGCGAATAGTTTTAGGCCTGCCAACATCTGACCCAAACTGTATTTAGATATAGCACAAAGACCGATATGCCTTAACCGGCATATCGGTCTATGTTCGTACCGAATTTGGGTGCTAAAGTTATCCAATTTTCACTGGATTGTGACGAAAGGGGGTTTACATATATACCCGAAGTGGTGAGTATCCAAAGTTCGGCCCGGCCGAACTTATTACCTTTTTACTAATTTTTTTATATATGTACAATATTAGTGTGATGTTTTCGGGTTTCTTTATTTTTAATAAACCGGTTATTTTATTACACTGTGGAACAACTTCAGGGTCATGGTCTGAAGAATGGAAAATTCCATGTTGCCATGATGGTATTAGATCAGGAGACCACAGCCCTTAAGAATTTTGGAGGGCAAACCTTTATTTCGTAGGATTTATATATAGCTTTAGTAAGAGACAAAGAGTCCTCCACAAATGTTTTACCGTTTTTCTTGTATAAAGAAAATTTTAAATTTAAATCACAAATCAGTTATTGAAGGCTTCAGTGAAAAGCCTGGTGAAATGGTCTATATCAGAATATTGTCCGATTTGAACCAAATTTGGCAAGGACATTGACAAACATAAGTCACTGTTAAATTTTGTTGTTTAAAATATTGCTCTTTTTGGAAGCTATATCCAAATACAGACCGATGTGAATCATATAGTACATGGATGTATAAAACCCTAAAATAAGTTCAGGGGGCCAAATCTTAAATCGAGAGATCGGTCTACATGGCAGCTATATCCAAATCTGTACCGAACTGAGCCTCATTAAAAAAAAAAAATCCCGAAGGACTTAAATTTCAGCGAAATCGGACAATAAATGCGCCTTTTATGGGCCAAAATTCTTAAATCGAGAGACAGGTCTATAAGGCAGCTATATCCAAATCTCGACCGATCTAGGAAAAATTGCAGACAAATGTCGAAGACCCTAACACAACTTACTGTCCAAAATCTCGGCCAAATCGGACAATAAATGCGCCTTTTATGGCCCCAAAACCTCAAACCAAGTGATCGGTCTATATGGCAGCTATATCCAAATATGGACCGATTTGAGCCAAGTTGCAGAAGAATGTCGAAGGACCCTACACAACTCACTGTCCCAAATTGTAGCGAAATCGGACAATAGATGCGATTTTTATGGGCCAAAAACCTTAAATCGAGAGATCGGTCTAGCTATATCCAAATCTGGACCGATCTAGGACAAATTGCAGAAAGATGTCGAAGACCCTAATACAACTTACTGTCCCATATCTCGGCGAAATCGAACAATAAATCCGCCTTTTATGGCCCCAAAACTTTAAATTGAGAGATCGGTCTATATGGCAGCTATATCCAAATCTCGACCGATCTGAGCCAAATTGAAGAAGGATGTCGAGGGGCCTAACACAACTCACTGTCCCAAATTTCAGCGAAATCGGACAATAAATGCGCCTTTTATGGGACCAAGACCTTAAATCGAGAGATCGGTCTATATGACAGCTATATCCAAATCTGGACCGTTCTAGACCAAATTGAAGAAGGATATTGAAGAGCCTAACACAACTTATTGCCCCAAATCTTGGCGAAATCGGACAATAAATACCCCTTTCATCGGCCCAAAACCTCAAACCAAGATATCGGTCTATATGACCGCTATATTTAAATCTGAACCGATCTGAGCCAAATTGAAGAAGGATGTCGAGGGGCCTAACACAACTCGCTGTCCCAAATTTCAGCGAAATTGGACAATAAATGCGTTTATTATGGGCCCAAGACCTTAAATCGAGAGATCTGTTTATATGACAGCTATATCCAAATCTGGGCCGTTCTAGACCAAATTGAAGAAGGATATTGAAGAGCCTAACACAACTTATTGTCCCAAATCTTGGCTAAATCGGACAACAAATGTCCCTTTTATGGTCCCAAGACCTTAAATCGAGAGATCGGTCTATATGGCAGTTATATCCAAATCTGGGCCAAATTGGAAAATTATGTCGAGTGGCCTAACACAACTCAGTGTCCCAAATTTCAGCAAAATCGGGTAATAAATGCGGCTTTTATGGATCTAAGGCCTTAGTTTTAGCTTAACATCTCTCTTTTTTATACCCATCACCATAGGATGAGGGTATACTAATTTCGTCATTCTGTTTGTAACACCTCGGAATATTGGACTAAGCCCCATAAAGGAAGTATATTCTTGATCGTCTCGACGTTCTGAGTCGATCTAGCCATGTCCGTCCGTCCGTCTGTCGCAATCATGCTATGACTTACAACAATTGTTCCAAATCGGTCCAAATCGGTATATAACCTGATATAGCTGCTATATAAACCGATCTCCCGATTTGAATTCTTGATTCCTTTAAGTCGCAATTTTTGTCCGATTTGGCTGAAATTTTGCATGTAGTGTTCTGTTATGACTTCCAACAACTGTGCCAAGCACGGTCTAAATCGGTCTACAACTAGATATAGAACCCATGTAAACCGATCGCCCGATTTGACTTCTTGAGCTCTTACAAGCCGAAATGTTTGTGCGATTTTGCTGAAATTTTGCACGTAGTGTTCTGTTATGACTTCCAATAACCGTGCCAAGTATGGCACGAATCCGTTTATAACCTGATATAGCTCTCATATAAACCGATCTCCCGATTTTACTTCTTAAGCCCTTACAAGCTGCATTTTTTGTCCGATTTGGCTAACATTTTGCATGTGGTGTTCTGTTTTGACTTCCAACAATTGTGTTTGGTACGGTCCAAATCGGTTTATAACCTGATATAGCTCCCATATAAACCGATCTCCCGATCTTACTTCTTGAGCCCTTACAAGCTGCAATTTTTGTCCGATTTGGCTGAAATTTTGCATGTGGTGTTCTGTTTTGACTTCCACCAACTGTGCCAAATACGGTCTAAATCAATCAATAACCTGATATAGCTCCCATCTAAACCGGTCTCTCGAACATCATTATTCAGTTAGTAGAAGCTTTAATTTTTGCTGGTTTGACAAAAGTTTGGTATGCAGAATCCATTTGGGTGGGTTCTCAAGATTCGTTCCGGCCGAACTTAGCACGTTTTTACCTTTTAAAGACTATCGTGATTTCAACAGACAGACGGACGGACATGGCTACATCGTCTTAGATTCTTACGCTGATCAAGAATATATATACTTTATAGGGTCGAAAAAGAATATTTCGATGTGTTGCAAACTGAATGACAAAATGAATACACCCCTATCCATCGGTGGTGGGTAAAAAACACTCAAACGGGTGTACAAACGAACAAGATATTCAAAACTATTCATGTGTGTTTGTTCTTTCGCTGACAAGAAGTGCACATAATTGCTTACACAATATCCTTGTATTGTTAACCTATTCCTCCATATATTTCCGTTTGTATATGAATGCAGCGAAACCTTTATAGCTTTCAGCCAAATGAATAAATCCTATATGCATTCCCATGTCGCTACATGCATACTAAAGCAATAATGATTTATTCAAAATTGAACAACCACTGCGGTGGTGAAAGTCCTCTTCATATTCCAATGAGAAATCTAATGGCTTGAAATATTAAGGAACACAGCTTTAAACTGGTACACGGACTCACACAGCAACGTCGAGTGCACACATCGTTCGTTGATGGCACACAGACACCTAGGCAATTAATTTCGTAATCATTGTGTATCGATCAACATTCGTTTGTCAATGAAATGGAATTTGTGTTGAAATCGTAATTCTAAGACGCCATGATTGGCGTGCGGTGCGTGTGTGCGTTTTTGTGCATCTTTGAAGAGAATACCCTGCAAGTGGGTCTTTATGCTCACCACAGAAAAGCGAGATTGAAATTTTAATTGCACCCCATTTTCATCTTGACATTGATAGAAACCATTGTACACTTGAAATTGATGAGATTGGCAAAAATTGGTTCAAAATTTTGGAAGTGGAATCGCTGTTTGAAGATTACCACAAAATGTACTTTAAAATTCTTGTATATGGTATTATACATAACAATGCAATTCTAAGGGGACATCGGTTTATGCAGTTACGATGCAACGAAAACAAGCGAAGAAAATTAAAGGTTTAATTGTGCCGACTATGAAATACTCTACACCTACCTATTTTGTGGAAGTTGGGTATAACTGCTATATGGAAGATTTATCCAATTCTTAACCGGTTTTTATGGCATTCGGTAGAGGTTCAGATGGTTAGTAAAACGATTCATATCAAGTTTCGAGCAAATCTGTTCAAAATTGTAACAATTACGGCTCTATAAATGTAATAGGTGTATATACATTAGAGTGTCCCAAAAAACAAAAAAAGTATTTTTTTCGAAACGCATACCCTCGATTTTTTTTCTTTTGATCGCGATAAGAAAAATACGAACTACTATGGAGATTGGTTAAACATAATCCATGTCGCCGCGACGCACAGTGGTAAAAAATCTGGTCAGATATTTTTTTGAAATTTGGCATGGTTTAAGCTGAGATGTGAACTAGGGCATGTGATCCTAGGTTGTCCGGGCGCCCCTTGGCAGGCCCCTAAAGTTTGTCACCACGGTAGTTCAAAAAATTGTTAGGGCTGCCAAATCTTGTTTGTGGTTCGATTTCGATATAACATCTCCACTGGTTTAGGGGATATTCGACTTTTAATAAAATTGATAGCATTTGTTTTTGGGCTAAAAGAGTGTGCAAAATTTTGTGATGATTGGCTAACAAATGTAATCTCCGCCTTAATTTAAAACAATATATGGTCCGGTTTGGACCACAATTAAAATATATGTTGGAGACCTGTGTAAAATGACAGCAAATTCGAATAAGAATTGGGCCCTTTGGGGGCTCAAGAAGAAAAATAGAGAGATCGATTTATATGGGAGCTGTAACGGGCTATAGACCGATTCAGTCCATAATAAACACGTATGTTGATGGTCATGAGAGAATCCGTCGTACAAAATTTCAGGCAAATCGGATAATAATTGCGACCTCTAGAGGCTCAAGAAGTCAAGATCCCAGATCGGGTTATATGGCAGCTATATCAGATTATAAACCGATTTGAACTTAACTTAGCATAGTTGTTAAAAATAAGAATAAAATACGTCATGCCAAATTTGAACCAAATCGGATAGGAATTGCGCCCTCTAGAAGCTCAAGAAGTCAAGTCCTCAGACCTGTTTATATATGACAGCTATATCAGGTTATGAACCGATTTGAACCATACTTGGCACAATTGTTGGATATCATAACAAAACATGTCGTGCCAAAATTCATTCAAATCGGATAAGAATTGCGCACTCTAGAGGCTCAAGAAGTCAAGACCCATGATCGGTTTATATAGCAGCTATATCAAGTTATGAACCGATTTGAACCATACTGAACTAAGTTGTTGGAAGTGATACCATAACACTATGTGCAAAATTTCAGTCAAAACGGACGAGAATTGCGCCCTATAAAGGCTCAAGAAGTCAAGACCCAAGATCGGTTTATATGGCAGCTATATCAAAACATGGACCGATTTGGCCCATTTACAGTCCCAACCGACCTACAGAAATAGAAAGTATTTGTGCAAAATTTCAAGCGGCTAGCTTTACTCCTTCGAAAGTTAGCGTGCTTTCGACAGACAGACGGACGGACATGGCTAGATCGACATAAAATGTCACGACGATCAAGAATATATATACTTTATCAGGTCTAAGGTGTATATTTCGAGGTGTTACAAACAGAATGACGAATTTAGTATACCCCCATTCTATGGTGGAGGGTATAAAAATGTCATAGTACCTTTTTTATTGCGTATTGATGTAGATCCAGCGTTACAGTTGTGAATCTAATCCCTTTGACATCTTTCTTCAATTTGGGCCAGATCGACCCAAATTTGGATATAGCTGCCATATAGACCGATCTCTCGATTTAAGGTCTTGGGCCCATAAAAAGCACATTTATTGTCAGATTTTGCCTAGATTTAGGACAATGAGTTGTAAGGCCGTTCGATACCTGTGTTCAATTTGGGTCAGATCGGTCCAGATTTGGATATAGCTGCCATATAGACCGATCTCTTGATTTAAGGTTTTCGGGCAATAAAAGGCGCATTTATTGTCCGATTTCGCCGAAATTTCGGACAGTGAGTTGTGTTAGGCTCTTCGACATTTTTCTGCAATATGGTACAGATCAGTCCATATTTGGACATAGCTGCCATATTGAACGATCTCTTGATTTAAGGTTTTGGGCCTATAAAAGGCGCATTTATTGTCCGATGTCGCCAAAATTTAGGACAGTGAGTTAAATTAAGCCACTCGACATACTTCTGCAATATGGCACAGATCGGTTCAGATTTGGATATAGCTGCCATATAGTTCGATATCTCGATTTAAGGTTTTGGGGCCATAAAAGGCGCATTTATTGTCCGATGTCGCCGAAATTTGGGACAGTGAGTTGTGTTAGGACTTTCTACACCCATCTTCAATTTGGCCCATATCGGTCCAGATTTAAATATAGCTACCGATTTGAATATAGCTCTCGATATGAGGTTTTGAGCCAATAAAAGTTCCATTTATTGTCCCATTTTGCTGAAATATGTGACAGGGAGTTGGAGTTGGAAGTCGACATTCTTCTTGAAGTTGGCCTAGATCGGTCCAGATTTGCATATAGATGCCATATAGACCGAGTCGGCAATTTAGGGTCTTAGGCTAATAAAAGTCGCATTTATTGTCCGATTTCGCCGAAATTTGGGACAGTGAGTTGTCTTCGACATTTTTCTGCAACTTGGCCCAAAACGGGCCAGATTTGGATATAGCTGCCATATTGACCGATATCTCGATTTAAAGTCTTGGCCACATCAAAGGCGCATTTATAATCCGATTTCGCCGAAATTTGACACAATGACTTATGTTAACAAAGTTAAATATTTCAAAAGAGTCGACAGCCGATGACATTTTTTGATGTTCTCGCCAGGATTTGAACCCATGCGTTAATGCGGACATGCTAACCTCTGACCCCGGCCCTGCACCATCATTATAGATGGGACAAACGAGATGATTAACCTAAATGAGATTTTGTTTTAATTCTCTTTTTGTAACCCTTTTTCAAAAAATCCCATTTTGTTATACTTTTCCAAAAATCTCATCAGTTCTCTAGTTTCTCTCCGATTTCAATTCTTATGTGTAAAGAAGCCTCTGTTTTTATCAGAATCGATTGCTACATATAAATTCTCAACACCCACATAATCAGATGACCGACACAACATATAAAGTAATCCGAGTTTGCCTCCGACTCAGCTACCGGGGCGCTTAATATGTAAACTGGACCAAAAATGTAGAATCCATGGCGGTGAACATTCAAAGTTGTTTAAGCTTCGCCTTTAAAATTCATGTATTTAAATTCTCACATGCCCTTAATCTGATTCAAAACTTTCCTCGCTTATTAAAACATGCAAATCTAGTGAAATACATGCAATGAGAAAAATTCATGTCAGTTATTGAGGAATTCGCTGCACGTTTGATTCAATGCAAATGTTCGAAGAGCATTAAACGTTTCACTTTTTAATCCCCAATGGGAACACAACTAGTAGTGAAGTTTCACAAACCACTGCAAAAAGGAATTATCTTGGGAAATATTCAATACACAACACAGCAGCAACTTCAACTGGAAAATGTTATTGAAAACCCACACAAGCAAACATAGGAGCCCATAATTTTTACGCATAGATGGCTTCAGGTGGTGCTTCTACTTTCACAATGACGAGCTTCCTATGGATGCATGTTTTCAAGTCTAAATGAGAATCACACATCCATCAGCTGGAATGCATGCTGGTATATTAAACCTTTCTTTCTCATCTCACATCCTCGCCATGCAGTTTTGACGATATTTTTGTTATCACTTCGCGTTTTTGGGTCACCTTAACAACAACAGCAGCGGCAGCAGCAGTCGAGTCGAGTCGAGTTGATTCTATTGGTTTGCCAACGTTTTTCTAGGGTTTTGTTGAACTGCATTCTCGTGTTGCTTTGGACTATGGCAAAAGTATTTGCTTCGATTGCAAATCGAACAGCAAACATTTTTCAGACATTTCAATTTGTCATTTGACAACAGGGAAAATGTCACAAAACTCTTTTATAGAAAATTCTGCATGCACATAAATATGGGTTATGTATGGTGTATAAGGGTGCCCTAAGAAATTAACACTCACTACTAAGGGATAGCAGTCATTTTGTTTCGATTTTTTGATCTATACAGGTTAGCTGACACGAAGTGTTACCAATTCAAATTAACATTTTTATAACCACCACCGAAGGATGGGGGTATATTCATATTGTCATTCCGTTTGTAACACATCGAAATATCCATTTCCGATCCTATATTTTTGATCTAGACATGTCCGTCCGTCTGTCTGTTGAAATCACGCTACAGTCTTTAAAAATAGAGATATTGACCTGAAACTTTACACAGTTTTTTTTTTTGTCTATAAGCAGGTTTTTTGTCCATAAGCTCGAAGATGGGCTATATCGGACTATATCTTGATATAGCCCCCATATAGACCGATCCGGCGATTAAGGGTTTTAGGCCCTTAAAGCCACATTTATGATCCAATTTCCTGAAATTTGGGACAATGAG
>NC_081553.1:7436140-7441140 GCF_963082655.1 Stomoxys calcitrans
ATTGGACCGTATTTTTTCAAAGATGCTGTTGGACGCAACGTTACGGTGAATGAACACATTTCGAACCGAACACTGATTTTGGTAATAAAATTCAATGATTTGCAAGCGTTGCTCGTTAGTAAGTCTATTCATGATGAAATGTCAAAGCATACTGAGCATCTTTCTCTTTGACACCATGTCTGAAATCCCACGTGATCTGTCAAATACTAATGCATGAAAATCCTAACCTCAAAAAAATCACCCTTTATTAAGGAAATTAAAGCTATTAACAAACTATTGTAAATCGTAATTTTCTGGCGAAACTAACATTTTCTCCGATAGAAATATGAATAGACAAGTAAGTACCATATAGAGTCGCTCAAAGCTGACTTCCGACACACTCTACCTCAGTGGATTTAAGCCACACGTAGTTTTAAAGAGTTCAGTGCGTTATAATTGTTCGGTATATGTACAAGTAAACACAAAAGTGCAAATAGGCAATGCGTATATTAGACTGTCCCACCCTTTAAAAGAGAAATTTAAAAATATTTTCTAAGGGATCTATTTGCTACAAGCAAATCATATTCTAATGTAAATTAAGGACATATCTTCTTATATATAAAACCCAGTAAGGAAAGACAAAAGTCGGCCGATGCCGACTATATAATGCCCTACAACTACCCTATAAGCATCAATTGGGAGCTACAACTATATCTATGATTTGGACCAAATTGCTTGGATATTATGGTCGTCGTCTAGGAAAGCATTTGGAAAATTTTGGGAAGGTTGGTCAATAAATGCGCTTGCTGTATGTAGCTCCAAAAGCGAAAAGCGGGCGATACATAAAGTATATATATTCTTGATCAGCGTAAAAATCTAAGACGAAATAGCCATGTCCGTCCGTCTGCCTGTTGAAATTACTGTACAGTCTTTAAAAATAGAGATATTGAGCTGGAACAGATTCTTTTTTTAGTCCATAAGCAGGTTTAGTTCGAATATATCTTGATATAGCCCCCATATAGACCGATCGGCCGATTTAGGGTCTTAGGCCCATAAAAGCCACATTTATTATCCGATTTTGCTGAAATTTGGGACAGTGAGTTGCGTTGGGCCCTTCGACATCCTTCGTCAATTTGGCTCAGATCGCTCTAAATTTGGATATAGCTGCCATATAGACCGATCCGCCGATTTAGGGTCTTAGGCCAATAAAAGCCACATTTATTATCCGATTTTGCTGAAATTTGGGACAGTGAGTTGTGTTAGGCCCTTCGACATCCTTCGTCAATTTTGCCCAGATCGGTCTAGATTTGGTTATAGCTGCCATATAGACCGATCCTCCGATTTAGGGTCTTAGGCTCATAAAAGCCGGATTTATTATTCGATTTTGCTGAAATTTGGGAGAGTGAGTTTCCTTAGGCCCTTCGATATACTTAGTCAATTTGACTCAGATCGGTCCAGATTTGAATATAGCTGTCATATAAACCGATCCTCCGATCCAATGTCGCTGAACAGTGAGTCGACGTACGAGCTTCGGCATTTTTCTTCAATTTGGCCCTGATCGGATCAGATTTGGAATAACTGCTATATAGACCGATCCCTCGTTTTAAGGTCGGAATTTGTGACAGTGAGTTAGGTTAAGCCCCTCCATATATTTCTGCAATTTGGTCTAGATCGATCAAGATTTGGATATAGCTGCCATATAGACCGATCTCTCGATTTTATTGTTCGATATCGCTGAAATTTGAGACAGTGAGTTGTGTTAGGCTCTTCGACATTTTTCTGCAACTTGGCCCAAATCGGTACAGATTTAGATATGGCTGTCATATAGACCGATATCTCGATTTAAAGTATTGGCCCCATAAAGGGCGCATTTATAATCCGATTTCGCTGAAATTTGACACAGTGACTTATGTTAGGCTTTTCGTTACTAAAAAGACCAATATTTTGTTGTACATAATTGAACAATGACTTGAACTTATTAGCATTTGGTATAAATCAGAACATATTTCGATATAGCTGCAATGGGGCATAAGGTAAGCATTTTAAAACGGATTTTGACGATAGGTGGTTTACATATATACCCAAGGTGGTGGGTATCCAAAGTTCGGCCCGGCCGAACTTAAAGTCTTTTTACTTATACTTTTTACTTAAAACCCTCCACCATGGATCGCATTTGTCGAGTTCTTTTCCTAGCATCTCTTCTTAGGCAACAAAAGGATAAAAGAAATGATTTGCTCTGCTATTAGAGCCATATCAAGATATGGTTCGGTTCGGACCACAATTAAATTATATGTTGGTGACCTATATAAAATGTCAGCCAATTCGAATAAGAATTGCGCCCTTTGGGGGCTCAAGAAGTAAAATAGAGAGATCGATTTATATGGGAGCTGTAACGGGCTATAGACCGATTCAGACCATAATAAACACGTATGTTGATGGTCGTGAGGGGATCCGTCGTACAAAATTTCAGGCAAATCGGTTAATAATTGCGACCTCTAGAAGCTTAAGAAATCAAGATCCCACAACGGTTTATATGGCAGCTATATCAGGCTATGAACCGATTTGAGCCAAACTTGACAAAGTTGTTGGATATAATAACAAAACATGTCGTGAAAAATTTAATTTTAATCGGATAAGAATTGCGCCCTCTAGAAGCTAAAGAAGTCAAGACCCAAGACCGTTTTATATAGCAGCTATATCAGGTTATGTACCGATTTGAACCATACTTAGTACAGTTGTTGGAAGTCTTAGCGAAACACGCCGTGCAAAATTTCATTCCAATCGGAAAAGAATTACGCCCTCTAGAGGCTCAAGAAGTCAAAACCCAAGATTGGTTTATATGGCAGCTATATCAGATTATTGACCGATTTGAACCGTACTTGGCACAGTTATTGGATATAATAGCTGAACACTTCGTGAAAAATTTCATTCCAATCGGATAAGAATTGCGTCCTCTAGAGGCTCAAGAAGTCAAGACCCTAGATCGGTATATATGGCAGCTATATCAGGTTATGGACCGATTTGAACCCTACTTGGCACAGTTGTTGGATATAATAGCTGAACACTTCGTGAAAAATTTCATTCCAATCGGAAAAGAATTACGCCCTCTAGAGGCTCAAGAAGTCAAGACCCAAGATCGGTTTATATGGCAGCTATATCAGGTTATGGACCGATTTGAACCATACTCAGCAAAGTGGTTGGATATCATACCAGAACACGACATGCAAAATTTCATTTCAATTGGATAAGAATGGCGCCTTCTAGAGGCTCAAGAAGTCAAGATCCAAGATCGGTTTATATGGCAGCTATATCAAAACATGGACATATTTGGCCCATTTACAATCCCAACCGACCTACACTAATAAGAAGTATTTGTGCAAAATTTCAAGCGGCTAGCTTTACTCCTTCGAAAGTTAGCGTGCTTTCGACAGACAGCCATTAAAGATATCCCGCCCATTTAGGCATGTTTTATGTAGGGCGTTTTAAGCACTTCTCAGCAGAAAATTTGATAATCGGACCATAAATGCGCTTTTGACAGCCCGAACAAAATTTTGTAGGGCCGAGGTAGCCAACTGTGAAGGCCCATCAATGGGCCCTGGGACTTCAAAGGTCCTGAGTATAAATTGGATAGCACCTTAGCTATAACCATGTAATTTGTTTGCATCCCACTGTGCGTTGTTCGTTTGTAAGACCATTCATGGTTAAATTATAGACCAAACTGAAGATGTTTGACAGTGAAACAAAACACGAAACGTGCGTGAGGTGTTTAAACCGGTGTTGCCAAAGAGATAATAGATAAAAAAATTACCCTTTATGGATGAAAGATAGAAAACAAATTTAAAAATGCAAAAATGTGTTTTTTTAAGACAGCAGTTGCAAGGTAGTGTGGTGAGCTAATACTCTGAAATTATAGTCGTCTCCATATGAGAAGGTTTTCTATATATAAATATGGTCTGATATAGACAATACAAGGTTTTAAACTTCGGAGCCTTCGGAGGTTCCAAATTTCATTGATATCGAGCAATAAATACTGCTTTTATGGGCTCAAGACACTAAATCGTTCGATGTTTTAACATGTTGTGTGGTAAATTGTTTGCAATAAAATATTGCGGATATAAGACAGTGACATATATAGAAAGACTCTCTGCAGATAGTTGTATTGACCACCTTCCCCCCTGAATGTGGATGAGTGCGTACGCCCATTGAATTGCCACCCCACTGAATTGCAATACATATAATATCTATTTATTTTCCTTCACATACAGAAGTTGGACGATTTTGCACTCTCTGTATGTCCTTGGCGGCAGCCACGCAATGAAGCAACAAATGAAAAAGGCATCCTAAAAAAAAAATACAATTTGGACAATAAAAAGTAAACAAGACTATGCTAAGGCACAAGAGCAGCACCATGGCGGGGGGTTGGACAATTGCTGGGAAATGGGGTAAGGATTCGTTCGCGCGACTTTTCATATCGCATGAACAAAAATGTTTGCTCGCGTCTGGACGTTTAAGTACGTGACTGGAAAATGCATTTCCGTTGCCATGGCTGTGGGCTGCAATGCCATGGCAATGGCAACACAGTAGCCGTGTGCTGCCAAAGACACTAACAGTGAACGCCATCACAGGCGTAAAGGACAATTCTGTGGACGATTCAAAGGATGATGTAGCAACGGCTACCGAACACAATACAATTGAGGAAGTGCCAACTTCCGTTGTACTTAATGCTTCCACTTGTTTCTTGCTTGGCTTGTTGCAATTCTCGATTTCCCATTCGTATCCTTCAAAAAAAAAAGACCCCTTCCCCCCCAAAAAAAAGAGGAAACGAAAACTGAAAATCACATCATATCAAAAGTGACAGCCCGGTCTTGGTTGGCAGCCCCAGCAGTGATGGTTCTGGTGCTGCAAATCTCAACACAACCCAATTGACAGTCTGGGCTAGAAGTGGAGCAACAGGAATAGTGGCAATATTGATGCTGCAACTGCAGTTAGCATCCTCATCCTCATCATCGTTGTAGTCGATT
>NC_081553.1:7448640-7458640 GCF_963082655.1 Stomoxys calcitrans
TGCCATATAGACCTATCTCCCGATAACGGGTCTTAAGCCCATAAAAGTTTATGTTTTAACGTTATGCTCCTATGGTTCTCAACATAGGACCCAAATATTGTTAAGATCGGACTATTTTTAGATATAGCTGTTATAAAGACCGATCTGCCGATAAAAAGTCTGAAGCCCATAAAAGCCTTAATTATTGCCCGATTTCACTGAAACTTGAAACAGTGGGCAGTTTTAGGTCTACCGATATCCGTCCCAAATATGGTTCGGATCGGACTTTATTTATATATAGCTGCCATACAGACCGATCTCCAGATAAAGGATCTGAAGACCATAAAAGCTTTATTTTTTACCCGATTTCGCTGAAATTTGGAACAGTGAGTAGTTTTAGGCCTCCCAACATCCGACCCAAATATGGTTCAGACTGTATTTAAATATAGTTGTCATATAGACCGATATGCCAGTTAAGGGTTGATTTATTTCACTGTGGAACAACTTCAGGGTCATGGTCTGGGGAATGGGAAATTTCATGTTGCCATGATGGTATTAGATCAGGATAGCACAGCCCTTAACAAGTTTGGAGGGCAAACTATTTTTTCGAACGTTTTATATATAACTTAAGTAATAGACAGAGAGTCCTCCATACGCATGTTTTACAACTATTCTAAGATAAAGATAATGTTGACCTTAAATCTCAAATCAGGTATTGAAAGCTTCAGTGAAAAGCCTGGTGAAATGGTCTATATCGTATTATGGTCCGATTTGAACCAAATTTGGCAAGGACATTGACAAATACAAGTCACTGTTCAATTTTGTAGAACAAAATATGGGTATTTTTGGCAGCTTTATCCAAATACACACCGATCTGAATCATATAGGTCACGGATGTCGAAAAGCCTAAAATAAGTTCAGGGGGCTAAGACTTTAATCGAGAGATCGGTCTACATGGCAGCTATATCCAAATCTGTACCGACCTGAGCCTCATTAAAAAAAAAAAAAAATCCCGAAGGACTTAAATTTCAGCGAAATCGGACAATAAATGCGCCTTTTATGGGCCAAAATTCTTAAATCGAGAGACAGGTCTATGAAGCAGCTATATCCAAATCTCGACCGATCTAGGAAAAATTGCAGACAAATGTCGAAGACCCTAACACAACTTACTGTCCAAAATCTCGGCGAAATCGGACAATAAATGCGCCTTTTATGGCCCCGAAACCTCAAACCAAGAGATCGGTCTATATGGCAGCTATATCCAAATATGGACCGATTTGAGCCAAGTTGCAGAAGAATGTCGAAGGACCCTACACAACTCACTGTCCCAAATTGTAGCGAAATCGGACAATAGATGCGATTTTTATGGGCCCAAAACCTTAAATCGAGAGATCGGTCTAGCTATATCCAAATCTGGACCGATCTAGGACAAATTGCAGAAAGATGTCGAAGACCCTAATACAACTTACTGTCCCATATCTCGGCGAAATCGAACAATAAATCCGCCTTTTATGGCCCCAAAACTTTAAATTGAGAGATCGGTCTATATGGCAGCTATATCCAAATCTGGACCGATCTGGGTCAAATTGAAGAATGAACTCGAAGGGTCTAACACAACTCACAGTCCCAAATTTCGGCTACATCGAACGATAAATGCGCCTTTTATGGACCCAAAATCTTAAATCGAGAGATCGGTCTATATGGCAGCTATATCCAAATCTCGACCGATCTGAGCCAAATTGAAGAAGGATGTCGAGGGGCCTAACACAACTCACTGTCCCAAATTTCAGCGAAATCGGACAATAAATGCGTTTATTATGGGCCCAAGACCTTAAATCGAGAGATCTGTTTATATGACAGCTATATCCAAATCTGGGCCGTTCTAGACCAAATTGAAGAAGGATATTGAAGAGCCTAACACAACTTATTGTCCCAAATCTTGGCTAAATCGGACAACAAATGTCCCTTTTATGGTCCCAAGACCTTAAATCGAGAGATCGGTCTATATGGCAGTTATATCCAAATCTGGGCCAAATTGGAAAATTATGTCGAGTGGCCTAACACAACTCAGTGTCCCAAATTTCAGCAAAATCGGGTAATAAATGCGGCTTTTATGGATCTAAGGCCTTAGTTTTAGCTTAACATCTCTCTTTTTTATACCCATCACCATAGGATGAGGGTATACTAATTTCGTCATTCTGTTTGTAACACCTCGGAATATTGGACTAAGCCCCATAAAGGAAGTATATTCTTGATCGTCTCGACGTTCTGAGTCGATCTAGCCATGTCCGTCCGTCCGTCTGTCGCAATCATGCTATGACTTACAACAATTGTTCCAAATCGGTCCAAATCGGTATATAACCTGATATAGCTCCTATATAAACCGATCTCCCGATTTGAATTCTTGATTCCTTTAAGTCGCAATTTTTGTCCGATTTGGCTGAAATTTTGCATGTAGTGTTCTGTTATGACTTCCAACAACTGTGCCAAGCACGGTCTAAATCGGTCTACAACTAGATATAGAACCCATGTAAACCGATCGCCCGATTTGACTTCTTGAGCTCTTACAAGCCGAAATGTTTGTGCGATTTTGCTGAAATTTTGCACGTAGTGTTCTGTTATGACTTCCAATAACTGTGCCAAGTATGGCACGAATCCGTTTATAACCTGATATAGCTCTCATATAAACCGATCTCCCGATTTTACTTCTTAAGCCCTTACAAGCTGCATTTTTTGTCCGATTTGGCTAACATTTTGCATGTGGTGTTCTTTTTTGACTTCCAACAATTGTGCTTGGTACGGTCCAAATCGGTTTATAACCTGATATAGCTCCCATATAAACCGATCTCCCGATCTTACTTCTTGAGCCCTCACAAGCTGCAATTTTTGTCCGATTTGGCTGAAATTTTGCATGTGGTGTTCTGTTTTGACTTCCAACAATTGTGCTTGGTACGGTCTAAATCAATCAATAACCTGATATAGCTCCCATGTAAACCGGTTTCTCGAACATCATTATTCAGTTAGTAGAAGCTTTAATTTTTGCTGGTTTGACAAAAGTTTGGTATGTAGAATAATATGATGCCCTACAACAACATTTATTTTGTGTAAATTTTTAGCAGAATCCATTTGGGTGGGTTCTCAAGATTCGTTCCGGCCGAACTTAGCACGTTTTTACCTTCTAAAGACTATCGTGATTTCAACAGACAGACGGACGGACATGGCTACATCGTCTTAGATTCTTACGCTGATCAAGAATATATATACTTTATAGGGTCGAAAAAGAATATTTCGATGTGTTGCAAACGGAATGACAAAACGAATATACCCCCATCCTTCGGTGGTGGGTAAAAAACACTCAAACGGGTGTACAAACAAACAAGATATTCAAAACTATTCATGTGTGTTTGTTCTTTGGCTGACAAGAAGTGCACCTAATTGCTTACACAATATCCTTGTATTGTTAACCTATTCCTCCATATATTTCCGTTTGTATATGAATGCAGCGAAACCTTTATAGCTTTCAGCCAAATGAATAAATCCTATATGCATTCCCATGTCGCTACATGCATACTAAAGCAATAATGATTTATTCAAAATTGAACAACCACTGGAGGAGGCGGTGAAAGTCCTCTTCATATTCCAATGAGAAATCTAATGGCTTGAAATATTAAGGAACACAGCTTTAAACTGGTACACGCACTCACACAGCAACGTCGAGTGCACACATCGTTCGTTGATGGCACACAGACACCTAGGCAATTAATTTCGTAATCATTGTGTATCGATCAACATTCGTTTGTCAATGAAATGGAATTTGTGTTGAAATCGTAATTCTAAGACGCCATGATTGGCGTGCGGTGCGTGTGTGCGTTTTTGTGCATCTTTGAAGAGAATACCCTGCAAGTGGGTCTTTATGCTCACCACAGAAAAGCGAGATTGAAATTTTAATTGCACCCCATTTTCAACTTGACATTGATAGAAACCATTGTACACTTGAAATTGATGAGATTGGCAAAAATTGGTTCAAATTTTGAAAGTGGAATCGCTGTTTGAAGATTACCACAAAATGTACTTTAAAATTCTTGTATATGGTATTATACATAACAATGCAATTCTAAGGGGACATCGGTTTATGCAGTTACGATGCAACGAAAACAAGCGAAGAAAATTAAAGGTTTAATTGTGCCGACTATGAAATACTCTACACCTACCTAATTAGTGGAAATTGGGTATATGGAAGATTTATCCAATTCTAAACCGGTTTTTATGGCATTCGGTAGAGGTTCAGATGGTTAGTAAAACGATTCATATCAAGTTTCGAGCAAAACTGTTCCACCTTAGGTTGTAACAATTACGGCTCTATAAATGTAAATGGGTGTATATACATTGGAGATATACATTAGATCCCGATAAGAAAAATTCGAAATACTATGGAGACCGGTTAAACATAATCCATGCCGCCACGACGCACAGTGAGAGAAAATCTGGTTAGATATTTCTTTGAAATTTGGTTATCCGGGTGCCTTTTGGCAGGCCCCTAAAGTTTGTCACCACGGTATTTCGAAAATTTGTTAGGGCTGCCAAAACTTGTTTGTGGTTCGATTTCGATATAACATCTTCACTGGTTTCGGGGATATTAGACTTTTAATAAAATTGATAGCGTTTGTTTTTGGGCTAAAAGAGTGTGCAAAATTTTGTGAGGATTGGCTAACAAATGCAATCTCCGCCTTAATTTAAAACAAGATATGGTCCGGTTTGGACCACAATTAAAATATATGTTGGAGACCTGTGTAAAATGACAGCAAATTCGAATAAGAATTGGGCCCTTTGGGGGCTCAAGAAGAAAAATAGAGAGATCGATTTATATGGGAGCTGTAACGGGCTATAGACCGATTCAGACCATAATAAACACGTATGTTGATGGTCATGGGAGGATCCTTCGTACAAAATTTCAGGCAAATCGGATAATAATTGCGACCTCTAGAGGCTCAAGAAGTCAAGAACCCAGATCGGGCTATATGGCAGCTATATCAGATTATAAACCGATTTGAACTTAACTTACCACAGTTGTTAAAAATAAGAATAAAATACGTCATGCCAAATTTCAACCAAATCGGATAGGAATTGCGCCCTCTAGAAGCTCAAGAACTCAAGTCCTCAGACCTGTTTATATATGACAGCTATATCAGGTTATGAACCGATTTGAACCATACTTGGCACAATTGTTGGATATCATAACAAAACATGTCGTGCCAAAATTCATTCAAATCGGATAAGAATTGCGCACTCTAGAGGCTCAAGAAGTCAAGACCCAAGATCGGTTTATATAGCAGCTATATCAAGTTATGAACCGATTTGAACCATACTGAACTAAGTTGTTGGAAGTGATACCATAACACTATGTGCAAAATTTCAGTCAAAACGGACGAGAATTGCGCCCTATAAAGGCTCAAGAAGTCAAGACCCAAGATCGGTTTATATGGCAGCTATATCAAAACATGGACCGATTTGGCCCATTTACAGTCCCAACCGACCTACAAAAATAGAAAGTATATGTGCAAAATTTCAAGCGGCTAGCTTAACTCCTTCGAAAGTTAGCGTGCTTTCGACAGACAGACGGACGGACATGGCTAGATCGACATAAAATGTCACGACGATCAAGAGTATATATACTTTCTCAGGTCTCAGGTGTTTATTTCGAGGTGTTACAAACAGAATGACGAAATTAGTATACCCCCATTCTATGGTGGAGGGTATAAAAATGACATAGTACCTTTTTTATTGCGTATTGATGTAGATCCAGCGTTACAGTTGTGAATCTAATCCCTTTGACATCTTTCTTCAATTTGGGCCAGATCGACCCAAATTTGGATATAGCTGCCATATAGACCGATCTCTCGATTTAAGGTCTTGGGCCCATAAAAAGCACATTTATTGTCAGATTTTGCCTAGATTTAGGACAATGAGTTGTGTAAGGCCGTTCGATACCTGTGTTCAATTTGGGTCAGATCGGTCCAGATTTGGATATAGCTGCCATATAGACCGATCTCTTGATTTAAGGTTTTCGGGCCATAAAAGCCGCATTTATTGTCCGATTTCGCCGAAATTTGGGACAGTGAGTTGTGTTAGGCTCTTCGACATTTTTCTGCAATATGGTACAGATCAGTCCATATTTGGACATAGCTTCCATATTGAACGATCTCTTGATTTAAGGTTTTGGGCCTATAAAAGGCGCATTTATTGTCCGATGTCGCCAAAATTTAGGACAGTGAGTTAAATTAAGCCACTCGACATACTTCTGCAATATGGCACAGATCGGTTCAGATTTGGATATAGCTGCCATACAGTTCGATATCTCGATTTAAGGTTTTGGGGCCATAAAAGGCGCATTTATTGTCCGATGTCGCCGAAATTTGGGACAGTGAGTTGTGTTAGGACTTTCTACACCCATCTTCAATTTGGCCCATATCGGTCCAGATTTAAATATAGCTACCGATTTGAATATAGCTCTCGATATGAGGTTTTGAGCCAATAAAAGTTCCATTTATTGTCCCAGTTTGCTGAAATATGTGACAGGGAGTTGTGTTGGGCTCTTCCACATTCTTCTTGAAGTTGGCTTAGATCGGTCCAGATTTGCATATAGCTGCCATATAGACCGATCTCTCGATTTAAGGTTTTCGACGTTTTTCTGCAACTTGGCCCAAATCGGTCCAGATTTGGATATAGCTGCCATATAGACCGATATCTCGATTTAAAGTCTTGGCCAGATTAAAGGCGCATTTATAATCCGATTTCGCTGAAATTTGACACAGTGACTTATGTTAGGCATTTCGACATCCGTGTCGTATATGGTCCAGATCGGATCTTTTCCAAAGATTGACAATGCAGTATGCTAAATTGGCCATGAACATTCTATTTAGAAAAAGCGAAGACACTTCTCTCATATCGATGACACGGGCACGGTCTTTTAACAAAGTTAAATATTTCACAAGAGTCGTCAGCACTAGGAGCGGTTACCACCGATGACATTTTTTGATGTTCTCGCCATGATTTGAAATCATGCTTTCAGCGTTAATGCGGACATGCTAACCACTGAACTCGGCCATGCATCGTTATAATATTGTAGATGGGTCAAACGAGATGATTAACCTAAATGGGATTTTGTTTTAATTCTCTTTTTATAACACTTTTTCAAAAAGTCCCATTTTTTTAAAACTTTTCCAAAAATCTCATTAGTAACCCCGTGTAGATCTATAGGGATTTTAAATGAGTTATAACGGTGCTCTAGTTTCTCTCCGATTTCAATTCTTATGTGTCAAGAAGCCTCTGTTTTTATCGGAATCGATTGTTATTGGTCATACAAATTCTCAGCACCCACATAAAGAGATTACCGCCACAATATATGAGGTAATCCGAGTTTGCCTCCGACTCAGCTACCGGGGCGCTTAATATGTAAACAGGACCAAAAATGTAGAATCCATGGCGGTGAACATTGAAAGTTGTTTAAGCTTCGCCTTTAAAATTCATGTATTTAAATTCTCACATGCCCTTAATCTGATTCAAAACTTTCCTCGCTTATTAAAACATGCAAATCTAGTGAAATACATGCAATGAGAAAAATTCATGTCAGTTATTGAGGAATTCGCTGCACGTTTGATTCAATGCAAATGTTCGAAGAGCATTAAACGTTTCACTTTTTAATCCCCAATGGGAACACAACTAGTAGTGAAGTTTCACAAACCACTGCAAAAAGGAATTATCTTGGGAAATATTCAATACACAACACAGCAGCAACTTCAACAGGAAAATGTTATTGAAAAGCCACACAAGCAAACATAGGAGCCCATAATTTTTACGCATAGATGGCTTCAGGTGGTGCTTCTACTTTCACAATGACGAGCTTCCTATGGATGCATGTTTTCAAGTCTAAATGAGAATCACACATCCATCAGCTGGAATGCATGCTGGTATATTAAACCTTTCTTTCTCATCTCACATCCTCGCCATGCAGTTTTGACGATATTTTTGTTATCACTTCGAGTTTTTGGGTCACCTTAACAACAACAGCAGCGGCAGCAGCAGTCGAGTCGAGATGATTCTATTGGTTTGCCAACGTTTTTCTAGGGTTTTGTTGAACTGCATTCTCGTGTTGCTTTGGACTATGGCAAAAGTATTTGCTTCGATTGCAAATCGAACAGCAAACATTTTTCAGACATTTCAATTTGTCATTTGACAACAGGGAAAATGTCACAAAACTCTTTTATAGAAAATTCTGCATGCACATAAATATGGGTTATGTATGGTGTATAAGGGTGCCCTAAGAAATTAGCACTCACTACTAAGGGATAGCAGTCATTTTGTTTCGATTTTTTGATCTATACAGGTTAGCTGACACGAAGTGTTACCAATTCAAATTAACATTTTTATAACCACCGCCGAAGGATGGGGGTATATTCATATTGTCATTCCGTTTGTAACACATCGAAATATCCATTTCCGATCTTATATTTTTGATCTAGACATGTCCGTCCGTCTGTCTGTTGAAATCACGCTACAGTCTTTAAAAATAGAAATATTGACCTGAAACTTTACACAGATTCTTTTTTTGTCCATAAGCAGGTTTTATGTCCTTAAGCTCGAAGATGGGCTATATCGGACTATATCTTGATATAGCCCCCATATAGACCGATCCGGCGATTTAGGGTTTTAGGCCCATAAAAACCACATTTATGATCCGATTTTGCTGAAATATGGGACAATGAGTTGTGTTAGGCCACACGATATCCTTCTTCAATTTGGCCCAAATCGGTCGAGATTTGAATAAAGCTCCCATATAGACCGATCCTCAGATTTAGGGTCTTAGGCCCATAAGAGCAACATCTATTATCCGAATTTGCTGAGATTTGGGACCATGAGTAGTGTTAGGCCTTCGACATCCTTCTTCTATTCGGCCCAGATCGGTTTAGATTGGGATATAGCTGTCATATAGACCGATCCTCCGATTTAGGGTCTCAGCCCCATAAAAGCCACATTTATTATCCGATTTTGCTGAAATTTGGGACAGTGAGTTGTGTTAGGCCCTTCGACATCCTTCTTCTATTTGGCCCAGATCGGTTTAGATTTGGATATAGCTGCCATATAGACCAATGCTCCGATTTAGGGTCTCAGGCCCATAACTTATGTTATGTTAGGCTTTTCGACATCCTTGTAGTATATGGTTCAGATCGGTTTATTTTTAGATATAGCTACTAATAAGGTCAATATTTGGTTATACACAATTGAACAATGACTTATACTTGGTCCAAATCGGAATAGATTTTGATATAGCTGCTATGCGGCATAAGGTATGCATTTTTCACCGGATTGTGACGGAAGTTGATTTACATATATACCCGAGGTGGTGGCTATCCAAAGTTCCGCCCGGCCGAATTTAACGCCTTTTTACTTGTTTTTTTTTTTTTTTGTTTTTTTGCAGACGCACTCTACTGTAATTCTTTGCTTTTGTAGGCGATTGAGTAATTGAGCGACTTTTGAAGAGCTATTGGGTATGACTTGTGATTTAGAATTTTCAATACCGGCTTTGTCTAGGCTCTGGCAAAGGTACAAACGAGGATTTTATTAAACGTTTTTCCGTTGCAATCTGCATGTTATATGTTTGAAAACTATTTTGAAAAGATATTATACAAGTCGTTGTTAAGTAAAGCGCAGATGGAACCATATTCACTGGCATATTCAATTTTGTGCCCAAGATATTTGCGGCCAAACTAATGAATTTGCCATTACATAAATATTGGTTGCCCAAAAAGTAATTGCAGATTTTTCATATAGTCAGCGTTGACAAATTTTTTCACAGCTTGTGACTCTGTAATTGCATTCTTTCTTCTGTCAGTTATCAGCTGTTAATTTTGTCTTGCTATAGAAAAAAAGTGTAAAAAAGTATATTTGATTAAAGTTCATTCTAAGTTTTATAAAAAATGCATTTACTTTCTTTTAAAAAATCCGCAATTACTTTTTGGGCAAC
>NC_081553.1:7461140-7537150 GCF_963082655.1 Stomoxys calcitrans
CCTCCTTTTTAAAGCCGAGTCCGAACGGCGTGCCGGAGTGCGACACTTTTTTGGAGAGAAGTTTTACATGGCATAGTACCTCATAAATGTTACCAGCATTAGGAGGGAAAAACCATCGCTGAAAATTGTTTCTGATGGTCTCGCCAGGATTCGAACCTAGGCGTTCAGCGTCATAGGTGGACATGCTAACCAGTGCGATGTTCAGTCAAAAATAAATATATCGAAGTATGGCAAAGGGTATGGCAAAACTCCCTTATCTCCACTCTTGGTGATGGATACGAACATGGTCCTTGACCTTCAGAGATATTAAACTTAAAGCTTAAAAATATGGATGATAAATAAAACAGAACATTTTTATACTTCTAAGTATTTATTTAGTCACCTCACTAACCGTATTGGTGGTGTGCTCCGATTGTTTCTCACCAGAGGCCTGGTCTTTCGTTACTGTAATAGCACAATGAACTATAATGGCCTAGGTGAGTGCATAGAAAATATACTGCCACCGTAACCTTAGCTAGTGTTTAGTTGGTTTTCAAAAGCTCTAGCAAAGCCAAAGCGTAACAGCGACCATTTTAAATTCACACATTACATGCATCTGCAGTTAAATACACCTTCTTAAAATAATCGTTCCCTTTTGTTTGGCTTAAACTTACAACAAACTAAAAAGTGAGAGCATCTGGGCTTCTTCTTTCTTCGACTCTCTACGACAGGCCTGAAACGTTTGAAGCATTTAAGGGAAAAATGCAAATATTCCCTTCACATATTTACATCTCTTCTTGGAATTTTATCGGCGAAAAAGTTTGATCTGATGTTTGTGTTTGAATTGAAAGGTCGTCATTTGAATTTTTCATCTTTAACGCTGGCTTCTACTAAATACCAGTATTCAATATGATTGCATGATGCTGACTGCCATGCAAATGCTCTTCTGGCATTGTAATTGTTGTTGTAGAATTGGGAAAAAAAAATTCATTTAATTTTGTCAAATGTGCTCCATTTAAATTTGTTCGAACATATTTGACTTGCAAACATTTAGAGATTGTTTTTCTCAAGTATTTGAAAAATTACTTTTGCAAATCATATGAGAGACTTAAACTCTGCAAAGGAAGAGAGAGAGAGAGAGATAGAGAATGCAAAAAAGGCCAGCAAAACATAAACTATATATAACTGTTCGTATGTGTGTTGGCCTTCGACATGTATTAATATAAGAATGCTTATATGCCAAGAAGTACACTCACACAGCATCAAGTCCATGTGGATACATGGCATTCAAATGGCAAGAAAATATATCACAAATGTGAAATTAAAATGGAAATCAAAATGAAGATGTTGTTCAAAGACTAAATTGGATTTTTCCCCTTGCTATGAAGCTTGTAAATGGAAATGAGGAAATCTTGTAGAATTTCCTAAAAGATTAAAATTAATTGGATATATATTGTAAACCAATATTTTTTATACCCTATACCACCACTGTGGTACTGATCGACTCAGAATCACTTTCTGATTTGATGTAGCTATGTCCGTCTGTCCGTCTGTCTGTACGTCTGTCCATATTAATTTGTGTACAAACTACAGGTCACAATTTTCATCCGATCGTCTTCAAATTTGGTATGGGCATGTTTTTCGGCCTAGAAACTAAGCCTTATGAAATTGGAAAAAATCGGTTCAGATTTGGATATAGCTTCCATATATATGTTCATCCGATTTGCAGTAATACAGCAATAAAATAGTCATTTGTTAACCGATTCTCTTGAAATTTGGTTGGAAAGATTTCCTTATGTCTTTCAATATAAGTGGTGGATTTCATAGAAATCGGTTCAGATTTGGATATAGCTCCCATATATACGTTCATCCGATTTGCAGTAAAACAGTAATAAAATGGTCATTTGTCAACCAATTCTCTCGAAATTTTGCAGGAAGGGTTTTCTTATGACTCTCGATATTACTGGCGAATTTCATAGAAATCGGTTAAGATTTACATATAGCTCATATATATATATTCCGCCCGATTTTAACTTCTAGAGTCACAGCAAACGCATTTATTGATCCATCTTGCCAAAATTTTGTACAACGCTTCCCTCGACGATTTCCACAATATCCACAATAATTTTGATCGAAATCGGTTCAGATTTAAATATAGCTCCCATGTATATGTTTGACAGATTTTGGGTAATTTGTTGTCATTTGTCAACCGTAGTTATTACATTTTGAACATATTTGCTTTGCTCGAAATTTGATACAGAAATTTTAATAATCTAGCTGGATACAACCGCCGAGGTTCATCAAAATTGTTTCAGAATTAGATGTAGCCCCCCTTTTTTGTGTTTATAGGGTAGGTGTAGGGTATAATAAAGTTGGCAACCCCCGATTTTTGCCTTTCCTCACTGATTTCAAAATTAAGGTGTGCAACGCAATAAAGTAAATTAGTCCTTGCCCAATCTGATATACCATCTACCATGGATCGCATTTTTCAAATTCTTTGAATGACTTCAATGAAATATGAGCTTATCAAGTTATTGATCGAACTGGCTGTTAGAAATAAAATTTAAATTTCACGTTCAAAATTTCAGGCAAATCTCTAGATCGGCTTATATGGCAGCTATATTAGGTTATAAACAGATTTTGATATATTAGGAAAGTAATGCCAAGACTGCCACGGACGGAAGGACCTGGCTTAAACGACTAAGAATGTCAAGACGATTTCGAGGATTTACAAACGGAATTTCTAGACCCATAGGGGGTATAGCTATGGTGGCAGGTATAAAAATAGTAGAAAAAAGAAGACAAGGAAATAAAACAATTAAATGGGTATTAAGTTCGGCCGGGCCGGGTATATATGTAAAACCCCTTTCATCACAATCCGATGAAAATTGAATAACTTATGCACCCAAATTCGGCACGGACATTGAAAGGTCTTATAAACTTAAGTCACTGTTGAATTTTGTATTTCAACAAAATCAGGTAATAATAAAGATTTTATGAGCTTCAGACACTTAACCGGCATATTGGTCTATATGACAGCTATATCTATATACAGTCCTAATTTTACCATATTTGGGTAGGATGGCGGAAGGCCTAAAACTTCTCACTGTTTCAAATTTCATCGAAATTGGATAAAAAATAATGCTTTTTGGGCTTCGAACCCTTTATCGGGAGATCGGTCTATATGTCAGCTATATCTAAATATTGTCCGATTTGAACCATATTTGGATCAGATTATGGTAGGCCTAAAAGTACTCACCGTTTTAAATTTCAGCAAAATCTGATAAAAAAAAGCCTTTAATGGGCTTCAGACCCTTTATTGGGAGAACGGTCTAAATGTCAGCTATATATAAATATAGTCCGATCTGTACCATATTTGAGGCGGATGTCGGGAGACCTAAGACTACCCACTTTTTCAAATTTCAGCGAAATCGGGTAATAAGTAGGGTTTTTATCGTCAGATCGGTCTATATGGCAGATATATCTAAATATAGTCCGATCTGAACTATATTTGAGTCAGATATTGGTAGGCCTAAAACTAATCACGGTTTTAAATTTCAGCGAAATCGGTTAAAAAATAAAGCTTTTATGGGCTTCAGACCCTTTATCGGAAGATCGGTCTATATGACAGCTATGTCTAAATATAGTCCGATCTGAACCATACTTAGGTATGGTTCAAATTTCAGCGAAATTGGGCTATAAATAAAGCTTTTATGGGTTTCAGGCCCTTTATCGGCAGATCGGTCTAAATGGCAGCTATATCTAAATATAAGCTATCAGATGTCGGGAGGCTTAAAACTACTCACTGTTTAACATTTCAGCAAAATCGGATCAAAAATGAAGTTTTTATGGGCATTAGACCCTTTTTTGGAAAATCGGTCTATATAGCAGCTTTATCCAAATATGGTCCGATTTGACCCGTTCAAGAACTTAACCAGCGTGATTGTGTAAAATTTCAGACAATATGAGTAAGAATTGCGCACTTTAGGTGCTCAAGAAGTGAAATAGGGAGATCGGTTTATACTTGGGGCTATATAAGGCTATATACCGATTCGGACCATATTTGGCACGCATGTTGAAGGTCATGGGAGAAGCCGTTGTAAAAATTTCAGCCAAATCTGATAATACTTGCGCCCTCTAGTGGCTCAAGAAGTCAAGAACCCAGATCGGTTTATATGGCAGCTATATCAGGTTATGGATCGATTTGAACCATATTTGGCACAGTTGTTAAAAGTCATAACAAAAACACGTCATGAGAAATTTCGGCCAAATCGGATTAGAATTGCGCCCTCTAGTGGCCAAACAAGTCAAGATTCAAGATCGGTTTATATGGCGGCTATATCAGATTATGGACCGATTCAAACCATACTTAGCACAGTTGTTAGAAGTCATAACTTAACCCGTCGTACAAAATTTTAGCCAAATCGTATAGGAATTGCGCCCTCTAGACGCTCAAGAAGTCAAGATCACAGCTATATCAGGTTATCGACCGATTCCAACTATACTTAGCACAGTTGTTGGAAGTCATAACAAAACCCATTATGCCAAATTTCAGCCAAATCGTACAAGACTTGTGCCCTCCAATGGGTCAAGAAGTCAATATCCCAGATTTGTTTATATAGCAGCTATATCAAAACAAGATCGGTTTATATGGCAGCTATATCAAAACATGCACCGATAAGGCCCATTTACAATCTCGACCTACACTGATAAGAAGTATTTGTGCAAAATTTTTAAACGCCTAGCTTTGCTTCTTCGAAAGTTGGCGTGCTTTCAATAGGGGGCAAGGCTAAATTGCATAATAACGCATTTTTACCTATTTGAGCCTTATATGTGAAACCTGTTGCCATAATAACTTGGTTATGAGCTTCCATTGTTAATATGTGTATCTGTGCAAATCCAAATGCAAATTTTCTTATGAACATGCCACAAAGGAACAAGGGTAAACTTCTTATATGTCAATGAGTGCTATCCGATTCAAGTTTAACCTCAATGGTAAGGGATCTGCTGTTTATAGCCGAGTCCAAAACCTAAACGGTAAGGGACCTGCTGTTTATAGCCGAGTCCAAAACCTCAACGGTAAGGTAACCTCAACGGTAAGTGACCTGCTGTTTATAGCCGAGTTCAAACCGCGATGCCTCTTTGGAGAGAATTTTTGTATGGCTTATATTGATTGCATAGTACCTTACAAATTTCGCCAACACTAGGATAACCACCGTTGAAATTTTTTTTTATTTTCTCGCTTTGATTCGTACTCTAGCGTTCAGCGTCGTAGGCGGACATGCTAACCTCAGCGCTATGGTGGCCTCCTAAAATATGTTTTCTTTAGTCTCCAAAATTAAAAGATTACTCTGTGTTAAAAAATTTACACTTAAATATTTGCTTGAGTTAACTCCTCATCAAAAAAATGCCATACTCAAGTGGAATGCAAATCATATCCTTATTTTGTGCATTTAAGCCGCTTTTTGAAGTTATTGGTAAAAGGATAATTCATAATGGAACAAAAACGAAAAAAACAAAGTTTTTTTTATAAGGTATTGAAAACAGGTACCTTCCATCTATAATATCCTCTTATTCCATACCTGCAGAAATATCGATTCTTAAAAAACTTTTGATCCCTTCACATTTTTTTTTTTAATTTTCTGCATTGCAACAAAGTCATTGGAGTCATAGTGAAAAGTTTGAGGTTCGAAGATCTTTCTTATTTTTAAGTGGGTTATTTAGTTACTAACACTACAACAATCGGAAGTCAAAAGGAGATGCTTTTATGCCGCGAATAGACGGCGTTTTGGCATGACAAAATAAAAAAGAACAAATAAGAATAAGTCAGTCAGATGATCGGTTGTGTTATACATTGAAAGACACAACTAAAAAAAATTCGAAATCCCCCACCCTAAATATTCAAACATCTTTCTAATCTCGTCTTCTGATATATAAAATTCAATTTTTGTTTGTTCCGTATAGACTCAAAAACGGCTGAACCGATTCTCTTGAAATTTTCACAAATTGTGTCTGGAAGGAAACATATGCTATATAGTTTTTTGATATCGGGAGGGGGCGGACCCTCCCCCTAACCCCAAAAGTACTACCCAAAAATAAAATTTCACAATAAAAGTTGGGTCCAAGTACCTGGGGGTCCGCCCCAGTACCTAAAACCCCTTAAAATAGGTTTATTTGACGATCATGACAATATGGGACCCAAATGAAAGGTATTCGGAAGTAGATTACCAATGTGCTCTGAAAGTAGGAATAGGCTTTATAATTTATTGATAACGAAAGGGGGCGGACCCTCCACCGTTACCCCAAAAACACCACCCAAAATCAAAAGTGGGTCGATAAGGACCATATGGGTATCAAATGAAAAGTATGCGGGAGTAGATAACGAATCTGGCATACAAATTCATGTCAAAGTAAAGGGGGTCACCCCACCCCCACAAAAACGCCCAAAATGGGCACATTAGCCAATCACGGATATATGGCACTCGGTTTGTTTGTTCCGGAATGCGGCAGAATCGATTTTCTCGGAATTTTCGCATATTGTGTAGGTTGGTCTGGAAAGAAATATAGGCTATATAATTTTTCGGTATCAGAAGGGGGACGGACCTCCTCAAATGAAAGGTGTTAGGGAATAGATAATGAATATGGCATTTAATTTTGCGTTCAAGTCTAATGAGAACATTACCCTGTGGAAGAATATTACCCCAGGGATTGAGAAGAGGCAAATTCTCATATATCAATGATAGGGGACTTTTTTTATAGCCGAGTCCGAACGGCGTCCCGCAGTGCGACAACTCTTTGGGGAAAATTTTTTAAATGACCATGCATGGCATTGTACCTCGCAAATGTCGCCAACATTAAGAGGGTATATGGGAGCTATATCTAAATCTGAACCGAGTAATAGCGTTTATCCTTGGACCAAAGAAGTGCCTTGTACACTATGGGGTCTTAGATGAATATTTCGAGGTGTGACAAACGGAATGACTAGATTAGAATACCCCATCCTATGGTTATGGGTATAAAAAGAGAAAGTACTCTTGAGAAATCTTTCTACAGTCCGGCTGAGCGAACAAGGCCAAGGAGAGGTTGTAGAGAAATGGGAAGAATCCCCCTACGACCCGAGCTAGGGAACAAGCTTTAAGGCAAGTTGTAGGAAAACTATAAAAGCTGCTCTTTCTACCTCCAGCAGTGTGTCCTAGCTGAAAGGTGGAGTGTAGAGAAAGGAACAAGCCAATCATTTGAACTTAAACAAGATTTTGATAATGTTTACATTATTGTATGTTGTTCTATGATAAAGCCTGATGCCCTGTAAAATATATGGAAGAGTATTCCAAAGACGGACTGTAGCAATATAATATTGCTATTCGAATACTAGACTTCGCCGTCTCAATGGCATGACTTATTTCCCACTATTGATTTCTGTCTGAAGAAAATCTTGTGAAGAAATTGAAGTACTCTCATATTGAGAAGTTTGTCGAAGCCGAATTCATAAAGGGAGTTGGTAAAAGGCGATACATGTTGAATCCTACTCAGTCCATACACATAGCGTATAATACTATTGTATGTTACATTTTGCTTGCGCCGACTCTGCAAGTCACAGTGAGCAAAGAGCTCACAGCGGTATATCAGACATGGCCCTAAAAATGTCTTCGCCAGGAGATGACGCAAGTTAGTTGAGTAAGCCTCAATACCCGTAGCTTCGCGTAAGTCCATCCAACAACAGCATTGATGAGGTCTATCCAGCTCAGATGAGGTCTATCCAGCTGTTAAAGACCAACCCCATATTCTTAGCGCTGGTAACCCTTGAAACCCTTTCACCATTAACAATGGCATCTTTATCGCTCAGCTACAATCTCTAATTTCTGTGGTCAATCAGACACTTCGATTTCTGAGTATTCAAATAAAGCCTTGATCCACTCATAAACACGGAAGAGATCTTCATCAAGACTCCGAATACATTGATCAATGTCATCCATATGGCTGCTCAGTTGAATTTGCACGTCATCGGCATACATATGTTCTCGGCTGTAGACTAACTGAAGAAGGAGATCGTTAGCATGCATAGAGAAAAGGAGTGGACCGACGCTTGACCCTTGGGGGACTCCTTTACTAACAACGAGTGGCGTGAACACCGTGCACCCCGTATTTACCGATTGTGATCCATTCGAAAGGTATGACATTATGAGTCTTTGTAGATGTATTAAAAATTTTAATGATCGACGAATTTCAAAGCCCAAGTTACTGTGATCAACGTTGTTGAAGACCTTTGAGTGATCAAGTAGAACCAGATGCTAGACCTTATTGTCATCAATGTCGCTCTTTATGGATTCCGAAATCTCGATCAAGGCGGATATATAACTGTGGTCAGAGCGAAACCCTGATTGCATATCAGTATAACGATTCCTGGGAGAGATATTCAGATACTTGGTTTTTTCAAAAATCTTGGAAAGTTAGTAGCAAAATTGCTACTGGGCGAAACTCCATACTAGGTTTAGGCATAAGAAGTAGGAAATGTGTTCGTGCTAAGCATCGTATTGAAAAGGTAGATAAAATGTGGTGATAAGAGCGGAAGAGGTATACCTACAAACCTAGGATCAATTTCATCAGGTCCAACAGCGTTGGAAGAGGCTTCCGGTACCCGCGGCATTTTCCATGGAGTGGGCAATATTTTGCTACTGCGCTATTATATCATTGGAACAAGGAATGCTTTCATCAAGCAGTTGGGTCAGTCGTAAAACACTTCTTCATGGGTAACACTTCTGAACTCAAAGTTAGCGTCATCATGCAACCCATCTACCACTCCATCATCATACCCATAAAATGAGGGTTCTGCCCGAAGCGTTGGTATGTTAATGAATGTGTTGTTGAGCTCGTCCGCATCACCAACAGAGCAATCAGAGGCTCTAGTTTTCCTAATCCCTATATCGTTAACAACCTTCCATTTGCTCTTAGAATCAATGGCAAAATGAATCATAGTATTCAGTTTTTGCTGAATCAATTTGACTTTTGGCTTACCTTCTTGCAACACGAAATTCTTTATAGAGTTCCGATGTCGCATAGCATTTCCACTTGGAGTCTACTTTATCCCCATTATTTATACAGCTTCTAATCGAAGAGTTGAACTGGGCTTTCATACTTGAAGTGATTCTCTTATTCCTAATAGGAACCGAAACTTTATACAATGGAAGAATATTTTCCTATTTATCTGATGGAAGTTATGCTCCAAAGAGCTGTAGTCCAAAATCTGGGAGTCACGAAGTGAGTGTATATTAAATTTACAGATAAGGAAAATTGAGATTGAAATTATGATCCAGAAACTTGGACATAAAGAAGGGATTGTAAACTAAAAATATATCAAGAAGTGTGTTGACATAGGATGAAAAAAGGTTAGGGCTCGACTTATTAGTGGAGTGAAGACCCAGTGTCAACACATTATCCAGTCGCATATGGATTATCGGGAATGTTTTCGAATACATACTTTATACAACAATTTTAGCTATCGATATTACAGCGAATGAAATACATTTCACTATCAACCTATTCTTTGTTGTAACAATGTGAATCAATTTTGTCATAGTTGAAGAATTGTGCAACTTTTTCTCCCTTACAAAGTTTTTGCTGTGATCAATCTTTCTATCGATTTCGAAATATTTCACCTTCGCTAGACAATGTATTTGAAAGGTGATTTATCTGTCATCACTTCATCGCATCCAAAATAGTGACCACTTTATCGTTGGTGTTTTTTCTACAAAAACTTTTACAAATCGCACAAGTAAGGCAAATAAAGTTATGTGCCAACACTTCACTTACTTTTGCCAATGATACTGAGAGTTTGGAGCAAAGCTGTCGTATTTCTTTAAAGTTAAATGTGGAATGAGGCAATGGCATTGGCGATGCCGATGTATCAACCACAAGACAAGATAATTTCAACGGCAAATAAATCACTCAAAGGTAAAGAAACAGAATGGGGAACACGGTAAACTGGAATGGGTGGTCCCTACAGTGTTTCAGCTTCATTGTGCACATCAGAAAGTAGCTTTTGTCTGCATTATAGCAAAGCCAGAGTGGTGCAGTAATGCAAGTTAGACCATAGAGGACAATATAATGGATTGGCTTTACTGTTAAAAAAAAAGCCTCAGATGGTCTGATATCCTACGGGCGCTTAGAGAATATTAGAATGTATAAATGAAAGAGATGAAGAGCTACCTGCATAATATTGTAGAAGAAACGCTTGAAGTCAAGCTCCCATCAGGAGTTGTGGTACCTGAATGTTAGTTATAATAATAGTAGCAACTGAGTTGAGAGACTGCGAACAGTAATGGCAGACGAAAACTTTCTATTAGGATATTCAGATAACATCGCTGCTGTCATCACCGCAAGAGACACAGAAGGGACAGAGCGTAAACTACAGCAGGTGTTGGTAGTATAAAAAGACCTTCAGGAATCTCACGTTTTGCAAGAGACGATACCTAAGACGAAGTTGTGTTTCTGCCTAGCAGACACCGATTCATAATGCAGACGTGCAATGCCATCCTCCTACATCGCCTATATATATGGATGTGTGAGAGATAACAGGCAGATTGTGTAACTAGACCAGATTTCATAGTTGCTTATGGTTTATATATCGGATAAAGTAATGTTCTTCTTTCCCCTTATTACACATATGAAGTTGCAGACGAAATTTTGTTCCACTACGATCTAGAGACAAAAGGGATTCGTAGCGGCGAAGTGATGGGAGTATGCTTATGAAGTAACCCGAGAGTGCTTATGATGTGGAACTAGTCGACGTTCGCAATATTGGTTGAATTCAATGAAGCTCGACAAACAACTAAAAATGCAAACGTGAGGATAATTATTTTGGTAAAATAGCTCACAAACGTCTTCAAAACTTCTGAGGAGACTGTTTGGATAAATTAATATTTGCAGTCGGAAATCATAAAAGTAGAACCTAAATAAGACTGCAATCTTATATATTGGGTTGCCCACAAAGTAATTGCGGATTTTTTATATAGTCGGCGTTGACAAATTTTTTCAACGGCTTGTGACTCTGTAATTGCATTCTTTCTTCTTGCTTTAGAAAAAAAGTGTAAAAAAAGTATATTTGATTAAAGTTCATTCTAAGTTTTATCTAAAATGCATTTACTTTCTTTTGAAAAATCCGCAATTACTTTTACTTTCTTTTAAAAAATCCGCAATTACTTTTTGGGCAACCCAATAGCTTGCGAGACTAGGAACTACCCTACCCAATCCAGGGACACTGTAATCTGTGGGTATGCCTCTAGCTAAGATTTCAGGACCAGGCCGAAGACAACGAATGATAGATGGTCATAAAGAGGGGGCTGTGAGCATTCCAAAACTATGTGGCCTCATTTAGACTTTAAGAGGTCTACTGCTTTTCTGTCATTGGCTAGAACAGACGTCTCCGTCATAGTGTCCGTCATGGCAGATCACTGTCTAATCGGAAAACATGCTGACGGACTGAAGGTTTTGCAGAAGCTGTAGGGACATCGAAGAAGAAGAGACTATAGAACACCTTCTGTGTGTGTGTCCCGCACTAGCAGTTGGAAGGAGTTCCACTTTAGGTTCTCATTTCTTCGAGAATCTGTCTGATTTAGTGGATGTGAACATTGCTTTCTAAAGCAATCTGGTATCACAATGGTCCATAACCTGATATAGCTGTCATATAAACCTATCTGGGGTCTTGACTTCTTGAGCCTCTACAGGGAGAAATTCTTATCCGATTTGACTAAAATATTGCATGATGTGTTTTGTTATAACTTCCAACAACTGTATTAAGCCGCTAGAGGGCACAATTCTTATCCGATTTGACTGAAATTTTCCATGAGCTATTCTATTATGACTTCCAACAACTGTTCTGAGTATGGTTGAAATCGGTCCATAACCTGATATCTGCCATATAAACCGATCTGAGATCTTGACTTCTTGAGCCTCTACAGGGAGAAATTCTTATCCGATTTGACTAAAATACTGCATGATGTGTTTTGTTATGACTTCCAACAACTTTGCTAAGAATAATTCAAATCGGTCCATTACCTGATATAGCTGCCATATAAACCGATCTGGGGTCTTGACTTCTTGAGCCTCTACAGGGAGAAATTCTTATCCGATTTGACTAAAATACTGCATGATGTGTTTTGTTATGACTTCCAACAACTTTGCTAAGAATAATTCAAATCGGTCCATTACCTGATATAGCTGCCATATAAACCGATCTGGGGTCTTGACTTCTTGAGCCTCTACAGGGAGAAATTCTTATCCGATTTGACTAAAATACTGCATGATGTGTTTTGTTATGACTTCCAACAACTGTATTAAGAATGGTGCAAATCGGTCAATAACCTAATATAGCTGCCATATAAACCAATATGGGATCTTGACTTCTTGAGCCACTAAAGGGCGCAAGTATTACTCGATTTGGCTGAAATTGTGTACAACGGCTTCTCTCATGACCTTTATCATACGTGTCGAATATGGCATGAATCGGTTTATAGCCTAATACAGCCCCCCTATAAACCGATCTCCCTATTTTACTTCTTCAGCCCCTAAAGTGCGCAATTCTTACTAGATTTGGCTGAAATTTTTCACAATGACTTCTACTATGGTCTTCAATATTCAGTTCAATTATGGTCCGAAATAAACCATTACTTGATATTGTTCCAATAACATAGCAATTCTTTTCTTTTATCCCTTGTTTGCCTAAAAAGAGATACCGTGGCAAGAACTCGACAAATGCGATCCATGGTGGAGGGTATATAAGATTCGGCCCGGTCGAACTTAGCACGCTTTTACTTGATTTTGCTATGGGTTTTAACAGCCGTGCAAAGTACGGCCAAAACAGTTTGATAATCCCATGTACTTAGCTCCCATGTAGAGCGATTTAATTTCTTGAGCCCCTAGGGGACGAAATTATTTGGCTGAAATTTTAGACCTGGTATTTTTGTATGACGTCTAATAGTCATACCAAGTACGGTCCACCTGTATCTGTAGATGTATCGCCCATATATTTCAAAAAATCATTAAAAAAAGTGTTAATTGCAATCCATGATGGAGGGTATATAAGATTTGGCCTGGTCGAACTAAATGCGCTTTTACTTGTTTCTGATGTTCTAGGATTCGAACCCAGGCCTTCAACGTCATAAGTGGACATGTTAATATCTGCGTTACGGTGGTCTCAAGTTTTCTTGAGACGAATTGAGATAAATAATCGCCATTCTGTCACATTGTTTTAGCTTCAAATATTCTTTTTTGCTTTACTCATTACATTAGACCTCGTTTCGTAAGCACTCTTGCCAGCTGAGAACACATTACACGAAGTAAAGTTGTGTTACAAGCATAGCAGTTAGAACATAATCAGCGCCAAGGAAAAATTTTGTGAACCAAATCGTACTTACGAGGTACTTTAGTTGTAACAACCAACATGTGTGTGAGGTAAGGTGGGGTGACAGGTGTACAAGGCGGCTACTTACAGTACTTATATGCCGGAGAAAAGATGCATTGATGCATTCGCTATCAGTTGTAAGTTTTCCTCTTCATCAGCCGCCAGCCGCCAGCCACCACCTATAGAGAAATATTACTATGCATTGATACATGGTCCTAGCTGTTTGTAAATCCAAATGCACATTCCCATACACCTAGGTGCATATTCCTAGGGAGTCACTAAAATGGCACACAGAGTACTGAAAATCTTGGGAAAACTAAATAAAGATTATCATTCAAGGGGAAAAGTGCCCCCTGGCAATACTAAGAAAAGTTCACAAGTATTGCCCCCGTAATGGAATAGTGCGAATTAATCCATATACAGCTTTTCAAAATGATTTAGAAACTGTAGTATGCCTTATTTGGGTTAGTTGCGGAACCAGACATTTTAATTAATAAATTCAATTCCCTCTCTGGAAGTAAAAAGGCGAGGAAATCGAAAAAAAAACAAAATTATATGTTGGAGACCTGTGTAAAATGTCAGCCAATTCGAATAAGAATTGCGCCCTTTGGGGGCTCAAGAAGTAAAATAGAGAGATCGATTTATTGGGTTGCCCAAAAAGTAATTGCTGATTTTTCATATAGTCGGCGTTGACAAATTTTAAGCATTAATCGAATTGGATCGTCATGTAACTGAGCGTGAGATAGGAGAGAAGTTAAATATACCAAAATCAACCGTTCATTATCACATAAAAAGTCTTGGACTGGTGAAAAAGCTTGATATTTGGGTACCACATGTATTGAAAGAAATTCATTTAACAAACCAAATCAACGCTTGTGATATGCACCTTAAACGCAATGAATTCGATCAGTTTTTAAAACGAATCATAACTGGAGATGAAAAATGGATTATTTACAACAACGTTAGTCGAAAACGACCATGGTCCAAGCATGGTGAACCAGATCAAACCACTTCAAAGGCTGATATCCACCAAAAGAAGGTTATGCTGTCTGTTTGGTGGGATTGGAAGGGTAGTGTGGTATATTTTGAGCTGCTTCCAAGGAACCAAACGATTAATTCGGATGTTTACTGTCAACAATTGGACAAATTGAATACAGCCATCAAGGAGAAGCGACCAGAATTGGTCAATCGTAAAGGTGTCATATTCCACCAGGACAACGCTAGACCGCACACATCTTTGGTCACTCGTCAAAAACTGAGTGAGCTTGGCTGGGAACTTTTGATGCATCCACCATATAGCCCTGACTTGCACCATCAGACTACCATTTATTTCGATCTTTGCAGAACTCCTTAAATGGTAAAACTTTCGGCAATGATGAGGCTATAAAATCGCACCTGGTTCAGTTTTTTGCAGATAAAGGCCAGAAGTTCTATGAGCGTGGAATACTAAATTTGCCAGGAAGATGGCAAAAGGTTATCGAACAAAATGGCAATTATATATTTGGTTAAAGTTCATTCTAAGTTTTATTAAAAATGCATTTACTTTCTTTTAAAAAATCCGCAATTACTTTTTAGGCAACCCAATATATTCTGGAAAACTGCCAAACCAACAACGTGAGATAAACCAAGGGCAGAACGTAGTCCTGGATCTTGTGGAAAAATATTTAGATGCTGGTCGTACTATATACGCGGATAATTTCTTTACCACTTGGCGCGTATTTTGTTGAGGAGGAAGACCGCATATGTTGGTACAGTGCGCTACAGCAAAACATTCATTCCACAGGAGTTCAAGAAGAACCTGAAGCGCACCATCAATAGTACATTATTTGGGTTCAACGAGGGGGATATATCGTTATGCTCATACGTGCCGAAAAAAATAAAGTGGTGAACGTGCTCTCCACAATGCACTACACCTGCCTCGTTGACGAGCAAACCGAGAAGCGGAAGCCCTATGCCATATTAGATTAGAACGCCAACAAATGCGGCGTTGATACCATGGATCAAATGCTAGGAACTTACAGCTGCAAAAGAGCAACACAACGATGGCCGTTGGCCATATGCTGGACGTCGCTGGATTGGCTGCTTTTACGATTTACAACGAAATGAAGCCTATAAAAAGAAGTGACAGACGGCGGTCGTCCTTGTTATTGCTAACGAAACAAGTGGTTACACCAAATATCGAAGAACGTGCCCTGAACAACCATATAACCTCCTATCCAAGGATACGCAATGCGATGGAAGCACTCGATGTCAGGGTAAGAAAACATCTTCAAATTCAAGAATATAATATATATTTATTTGTTCTTTTGTTTTTCTTTTCATTTCATGTATAACCAGACCGATTAAAGGCAATGTACCGTCGTTTGCGGCTTGGTCAAGTAGACCGTCTCGTAGGCTTTTTCCGTTCTGTTGTACCGCGGCAGCGGAAAACGCGGGCATACTGCTTCGGCTGCGGCAACGCTGTTTGCGGAGAACATAGCACACTTTTACATTGCTGCAACACTTGCGCACAGGGCAGGGGACAAGAACAATAATTTTAACATTTTTTTTATAATAGTCTTAAGAAAATTCAAGCAAAAAAAAAAAATTTTAAATATTGAAAAAATTATTTTTGTATGTACAATAGAATTTAGTTAAAAACAATAAAAATAAGACCAAAAATAAAAAAAAAAAAATTATATGAATAAAAGCATGATTTACAAAAAAGATCCGTAGGGACCTTTTCACACGGCCGTGAAGTTCAGAACTGTCACTCATCGGAGGGTGCCGAAGAAGTGACAACTCAGCTTGGAAATGTTTACAGGGCACCCACGTACATTTGTGTGTAGTTCTCTTCAAAGCATTTCTCTGTGTAGCTACGTGAGTGTATGGGTATTCTCTTGATACTTTTGGTTTTGTTCCAATGTTTCGGATGTGCATTAAAGCACAATTTGTTGTAAATTTCTTGTTAGGACTCACTGCATTATCACCTTTTAAAGTCTACTTATGGCGCGCGTATGTTTGGCTGTTGTATGAGTGTTTGTATAAGTATACAAAAATGTGTGCCTGAGGAAAACAAGAAAAGCCACAACAACAAATATATCTTTTATAAGAATATGGTAAAAGCTTTGATTTCTCTTGAGCCGCATAATGCAAGTTACATAGTAATACATCTCTATTCCGGTATAGATGATAAAGGGTGTTCCAAAAGATGGTTCAATTTTTCATAGATTTTGAAAATAAGAAACTAGCAAATAAGAAAAAATCTTGTTTAATTCGAGGGATTTGCAATTTCAAAATTGAAACTTCTTTATCAAAAGCAAATATATGCAAAATTTTTTATTGCGATACTGCAGAACCCTTTTCTTAAATCTCCAAATATTCTATGGAATTACTTATCTTGTATTTAAACCACACATTTTCATCACACTTATTCTCGTTGGTGTACCCTCTATAAGAGAGAGTATGTGTGTGTGTGGGTGTATAGATATTTATGCGACCCACACACAAACCGTTACTTTATTAAGGATAACGTTGGAGAATACATAGACTGGAAGTGATATATTTGTGTTAAACAGTAACGTGTTTGCTCAATAAATAGGCATTAGGCAACCATGCAATCCTCTACCATTTTTTTTTAATAGGGCGTCTATTTAACAATGGATATCAGATTCGTATTTTACACTCAAATACCTTTTATTTTAGCAGCATATTGGTCGGTAAATATGTCTGATTTTTTGGTGTTTTGGGGGTTGGGGTGGTCCCCCAAACACTTGGGCCGACAATTGGATATCAGATTCGTTTTCTAATCTTAAATACCTTTCATTTGAGTCCCATATTGTCGTGATTGGTGTATATATATATTTGGTAGGTTTTGGGGTGGGGCGCCCCCTCTAGGTACCCCATCCGAAATTTCGATAACAACATTTTGTTTTTAGGTTGCTATAAGAGATTACATAAATTTGCGCTTAAATCACACCACCAAAATAGGGTAAGGGGAAGGGTCCGCTTCCCCTTCAGATATCAAAAAATGTAGTACCCTATTTTCACCACGGGATCATTATGCACCATCAATGAAAATTTAAAAAAAAAAATCGGTTCAGCCGTTTCCGAGTCTATAAGGAACACACAAACAAACACAAATTGATATTTATATATAAGAAGAAGATATTGACCATATTACCTCTTAAGCTGTATTTTTTTACAGTACAACCAATACCAACTGCATAATTTTGTCTTTCTTTCTTAACACGCCTCTTAACCTACCTGGCTTTGAATGAGTATAACCCATGTGGTATTTTGGTTTCCGTCTCCCAACCATAACCCACACCCACACTAAGTCATGAACATTGCAATGTTCAATGTGAATGGAGTAGAGTATCTTAACGTGAGTGTTAAAAGCACTTGGGACTATTAAACTAATTCTATAAAATCTTTAGAATTTCATTTGCTAACAACGTAGAGAAAGCAACAACAACCACAATGGCAGCAGCAACGGAACCAATCATACCAAATGAACCTGAGGCTGAGGGCATTCCAATATCCTTGGGGAGATGAGAGGAGAGAAATCTTGCCATAGTGAAATGGTGAAAATGGAAGGAGGCAAAGCCATGCAAAGCCACCTTCAGTTGAAAAGCTTTAAAACTTAATTTCTTCTCAACATAATTATTGGCCCCCATTATGTAGGCTTAATTAAGAGATTTATAGACACTATCAGTTCCAGCTTCTTAATGTTGCCCCACTCCCAACTCTGCAGGCATGACCATAACAGACCCGAAACATTTTGACGTCAATATGGGTGTGTGTGTGTGTGTGTGTGTGTGTGTGTTGAAGAGGATGCTTGCCCCTTCTTGAGTTGGAGGATGAAAAAGCCCATGGAAATGATCATTTGTCAAATTTAATACTATGTCGACATATACGAAGTATTTTCCACAAAACTACCGCCTGAAAATGGAATTGAATGGACTCACAAGAAATCAAATGCATTGCTGGAGAGCGAGCATGGATGGACACGGCCATGGCAGGATATGTTGGGAAATTCCACAGCAAAACGAACTGTAGGAATTTCTTTGTTGATACATTTCCAAAAATATTTTCCCAAATCAATTTGGAAATGTCTTCTGAATCAGATGGCGTGACCCATAGAACGAAAAAAAAAATAATTGTTTACCACCACCACCATCACAGTGGACCTAAAATTGTCTGAGTCTGAAAAGAACTGCCACTCTTACCAAACCTAATTAGAACATGTAAAAACTAAAAGAAAGATCAAGATTTTAGGCTAGTGTAGTGAAGGGTTGTCATATTGTCCGGATTCAAAATTTGTAACAAAATATTTCTGGAACCGCTATAAACTAACAAATGTATCTAAAAACGCCCAAAGAGTTTTTTCAGCAGATTTCCCTAATCTTTGAAACTATATTTGACAAAATATTTATACAACAAGTAAAAAGGCGTTAAGTTCGGCCGGGCCGAACTTTGGATACCCACCACCTCGGGTATATATGTAAACTACCTTTCGTCAAAATCCGGTTAAAAATTCATGCATTATGCCCCATAGCAGCTATATCGAAATATGTTCCGATTTGGACCAAATACTGATAAGTATAAGTAATTGTTAAAATACTGGTCTATTTGGTAGCTATATCTAAAAATAAACCGATCTGAACCATATACGACACAGAAGTCGAAAATCCTAACATAAGTCACGGTGTCAAATTTCAGTGAAATTGGATTATAAATGCGCCTTTTTGGGGTCAAGACTTTAAATCTTGACCGATTTGGGCCAAGTTGCAGAAAAATGTCGAAGAGCCTAACACTACTTTCAGTCCGAAATGTCGGCGAACTCGGACAATAAATGCGCATTTTATTGCCCCAAAATCTTAAATCGAGAAATCCTTCCATATGGCAGATATATTCAAATATGGACCGATCTGGGCCAAATTGAATAAGAATGTCGAAGGGCTTAATACAACTCACTGTCCCAAATTTCGACTACATCGGTCAAAAAATGCGCCTTTAATGGGCCCAAAACCCTTAATTCGGAGAACGGTCTACATGGCAGCTATATCCAAATCTGGACCGATCTCTGCCATATTGCAGAAGTATGTCAAGGGGTTTACCTTAACTCACTGTCCCCAATTTCGGCGACATCGGACAATAAATACGCCTTTTATGGGGCCAAAACCCTTAATTCGGAGATCGGTCTATATGACAGCTATATCCAAATCTGGACCGATCAGTTCCATTGAGCAGAAGTATGTCCAGGGGTTAACCTTAACTCACTGTCCCAAATTTCAGCAAAATCGGATAATAAATGTGAATTTTATGGGCCTAAGACCCTAAATCGGAGGATCGGTCCATATGGCAGCTATATCCAAATCTAGACCGATCTGGACCAAATATCGAAGGGTCTAACACAATTCACTGTCCCAAATTTCAGCAAAATCGGATAATAAATGTGGATTTTATGGGCCTTAGACCCTAAATCGGCGGATCGGTCTATATGGCAGCTATATCCAAATCCGGACCGATCTGGGCCAAATTGACGAAGGATATCGAAGGGTCTAACACAATTCACTGTCCCAAATTTCAGCAAAATCGGATAATAAATGTGGATTTTATGGGCCTAAGACCCTAAATCGGCGGATCGGTCTATATCCCATCATTTCAGCCAAATCGGATGAGAATTGCGCGCTCTATTGGCTCAAGAAGTCTAGATCCAAGATCGGTTTATATAACAGCTATACCAGATTATGAACCGATTTAAATCATACTTAGTACAGTTGTTGGAAGTGATACCATACGTGCAAAATTTCAGTCAAATCGGACGAGAATTGCGCCATCTAGAGGCTCAAGAAGTCAAGACCCAAGATCGGTTTGTATGGCAGCTATATCAAAACATGGATTGATTTGGCCCATTTATAATCCCAACTGACCTTCACTAATAAGTAAAGTTAGCGTGCTTTCGACAGACTGACGAACGGAGAATGGAAGGAGGATGGACGGGGGACGGACGGACAAACGGAAGGACATGGCTAGATCGACTTAAAATAATATGACGATCAAAATATATATACTTTATGGGGTCTCAGACGCATATTTCGAGGTGTTGCAAACAGAATGACGAAATTAGTACACCCCCATCCTATTTAGGAGGGTATACAAAGAGACCTGTTCAAAAACTCATGATACTTCTTATTGATGAAGTTCGTTGAAGATTTTAAATGGATCAGATTCGTTCAGATATGGTTATAGCTCTTATGTAAAGTAGTCCTCCGACTTCACATCTTGAGCCTCTTTAAGCAGCTATTATTATCCGGTTGAGATGAAATGGAGCAGATGGAGGGATGGATGGACGGACATGGCAAGCTTTTCGCTATACTCTATGGGGTCGGAGATCAATATCTTGAGGATTATATACCCCCAATGCTATGGCGGTGGGTATAAAAAGCGAGTTGGTCCTGGCCGATCGTATTTTTAAAATTCTCAAGGGAAGAGTTTTTTGATGATGTAGGCGATGTAGTCCTGTAGGTACCCACAGGAGATTTTTTTTTTGCACAACACATACCATCCATATTTATTCCTTTTCATTCCAATAAGCAAAATAAGGACACTTATAGCGGTTGGTTATCATTTACTTCGATCTCCGAAGTTAGATTTTTTAATTTCTTAGGGATTCAGTTATAAAATTCATAAAAAAATAACACATTTGAACAGCATTTATGGTAAAAGTATGAACTGTACCCTGTGCCACTATTGTGGCTGCGATGCAGTATACGTTTCAACTCAGAAGTTCTTCCTGGTTCAATTAAGGCATGTCCTTCTGTTCGGATATCCTTTCTGTCTCCCGTTTTTGTGTAATCAAATACTTCATTTGCTACCCCAACAAGACGAAATGTTTCATTCCAAATATCGTGCAAATCGCTTCCCTATTTTGATAAAATGCTCCATATGCTTCAAATGAATGGCGAATCAAATGTGGGACTGCAGCAGTTGAATGCACGTACTGAGTTTATTGGTCCTTTGCTGTCATTGTAATTAAATTTTAATTTAGTACCCAATTTCCCAACCACATAAATTATTTGTGTTATTATGTGGCGGCCAACATTGCCACACAGACAAAACGATTGTAGCCTAGGATAACGAAAAACATAGGCAGATACATGTGAGAGAGAGAGAGAGAGAGAGAGAGGAGGACGAATAGCAGGACAAACATAAACCGGACAGTTAAACATAAAGTCTTAATTTAGACAAGGGTTTTGCAGATTTGCCCCCCAACATTTGTTTGTGGCTGATGTGATGAGCTGTTACATGCAATGCCAGCATTCGAGATTGGCAACATTAAATGTTGTTGTGTTTTTGCTCACGACTCCTTTAAATGTTGTGCCGCCCATGTCAATGGTGTCTCTAATCTGCCTTAATTTCAATTCGTAAGCAAATTGGTAGTTTTTCAATTTGAATTTTGTCGGAATAAATGTTTTAAATGACTCAATTTGGCTAAATGAAAGTTACCAAGTCACCGAAACAGAGTACGTATTAGGTTAACAAATTTTATTAAAATACCCTCTATGAATTCGCTCGGAGGGTTTAGGGCCATTCTTAAAAGACTTTATTTGAGCCCGATATTCTCATGGGGATTTTGGGAGTTCGAAGGCACCCTGGGTGGTGGTTGGTGGGTTAAGGGTGTAGTATGAATCCCAAAAACGTGGTCCCGAAAGTGAGTATCAATTTCGTGCTCTACTCCCACAAACCATTCACTTGAGCCCTATATTGCAATGGTCGTTAAATATATATGTCAGATGTAGGGGTGTTTTGGGGGATGGGGTGGTTCCCCAGACAATTAACCCTGAAAAATATATCAGCATCGGGCTCTACTCTCAAATACCATTTATTAAAACCTCATATTGCCTTTGGTTTAAGGGGAGTTTATGGGATGAGGCGTCCCCGAACACTTGGCCCCAACAATTGGTTATGAAATTATTTTTCCAATCTCTAGTACCTTTCATTTAGGCCACATATTACCATGGTCGGTAAATTTGTACTCTTTGAGGAAGGGGCGATGCCCCAAATATATGGTCACACATTTGGATATCATATTCGTATTTTACTCCCAAATACCTTTATCTGAGCCCCATAGAGGAAAGAAAATTGGTCCCGAAAGTGGGTACACATTTTGCGCTCTATTCCCCAATACCTGTCATTTGACACCCAGAAGCTCTTAGCCCTAAAAATTATCAGCATAGTGTTAAATACTCTCAATTATCATTTATTTGAATACCACATTGCCATTGATCTAAAAATTGGATATCAAATTCGTTTTCTTACCTCAAATACCTTTTTTTTAAGAGGTATGGGTCATAAAAACTATCAATAGCAAGCTCCTTTCTCTTTAAGACCCAAATTGTCATGGTGAGAAAATACGTCGTATTTGGGGGTTGTTATGGTGGTGGGACGTCCCCTAGACAGTTGGTCCCGAATGTTGATATCAGATCCACGGTCTATTCCCAAATACCCATCATTTGAGCACCATTTTCCATAGTCGGCAAACATGTTCGGTTTGGGGAGTGTTTTGAAGGATGGGGCGGCCTCTCAGTGACTTGGCTTTGCAAATATATATCAGATTCGTGTTCTACTCTAAACAACCTCTTATTTGAGCCTCAAATTGCAATGGTCACCAAATACTACCTATTTGGGTGGTGTTATGGGGGTGAGGTGGCCTCATAGACATTTTTCCTGAATTTTGATATCAGATTCTTGCTTTACTTCCAAAGACCTCTCATTTGAGCCCCATATTGCTATGGTCGTAAATTTGTACTCTTTGGGGATGTTCTCGGGGATGGGAGGCCCCCAAACACTTGGTCCCACATCTGGATATCAGATTCGTATTCTACACTCAAATACCTTTTATTTAAGCCCCATATTGCGATGGTCAGTATATAAGTCCAGTTTAGGGGTGTTTTGGGGAAGGGGTCCCCAAAACACCCCTAAACCCCCACAAACTTGGTCCCACATTTGGATATCAGATTCATATTTGCCATGGTCGGTAAACACGTCCGATTTAGGGGTGTTTTGGGGGTTTGGGGTGGTCCCCCAAACACTAGGTCCGACAATAGGATATCAGATACGTTTTCTTATCCTAAATACCTTTCATTTGAGTCCCATATTGTCGAGATTGGTCTTAATATATGTTTGGTAGGTTTTGGAATGGGGCGGCCCCCCTAGGTACCCCATCCGAAATTTGGATATCAATTTTTTTTTTGTAGGTTACTATAAGAGAGCACACAAAATTACGCTAAAATCGCACCATCCATCTCCAAGATCTGGCGTTTCTGAAAATTGGGGTAAGGGGGAGGGTCCGCCACCCTTCAGATATCAAAAATGTAGTATCCTATTTTCACCACGGCATCATTATGCACCATCTGTGAGAATTTCAAATAAATTGGGTTCTGCCGTTTCTGAGTCTATAAGGGACAAACAAACAAACAAAAATAGATTTTTATACCCTACACCACCACTGTGGTACAGGGTTTTATAGATTTGTCCATTTGTTTCCAACGCTAAGAAGGAGAAGAGCTAGACCCATCGATAAGTATACGGATCGGCTTAGAATCACTTCCTGATTCGATTTAGCTGTGTCTGTCTGTCTGTTTGTCCATGTATTCTTGTAATCAAGGTACAGGTCGCATTTGTTGTCCGATTTTCACAAAATTTTGCATACGTGTCTTTTTTGGTCCAAGGACGAATGCTCTTGATTTTGAAAAAAATTGGTCCGGTTATAGATATAGCTCCCATATATATCTTTCATCCGATGTGCCCTTTTGGAGCTGTAGAAGCCTAAATTTTGACGTGATCTCTACCAAATTTTGCATGAAATGTTTCATGTGACGTCCCAATATGCGTACAAAATTTCATCTAAGTCGGTTCAGATTTTGATATAGCTCCCATATATATCTTTCGTCCGGTTTGACCTATTAAAGCTGTAGAAGGCACAATTTTGGTCCGATCTTTGCAAAATTTTGCACGAAGTGCTTTTTGTGACGTCCCAATATCTGTGCGAAATTGCATCATAATTGGATCGGATTTATATATAGCTCCCATATATATCTTTCATCCGATATGGTCTTTTAAGACTGTAGCAGGCACAATTTTGGTCCGGTCTTTACAAAATTTGACGTGAAGCTTTTTATTCAACGTCCTCATATGTGTGCAAAGTTCCATAAAAATCGGTCCACATTTAGCTATAGCTCCCATATATATTTTTCATCCGATATGGCCTTTTAAGGCTGTAGAAACCACAATTTTGCTCCGATTTCTACAAAATTTTTCATGAGATGTTTTAATTTCGTATACTCAGTGGTGTAGGGTATAATAAAGTCGGCTGCGCCCGACGTTTGCCTTTCCTTACTAAGATTTGTTGAACACTTACATACTATAATAAAAATATATATAAGAAAAAATTGCCACAAAATTATAGTTGGTATATAATTTTAGTTCTTTATTTTGGCTTTAGAGAACTCTTCTACATTTGCAGGATTCTTGGAGTATTGTACTTGACATACTTAACCAGCGTTCCAAGCGCCTCGATCTTCTGCGCTCATTCTAAAATCTCTCACACCAAGTTTCGAGGTGTCTCCCACAACTTGATCTTTCCATCGGGCTTTTGGTCTTCCCGTTTGTTTGCCCACCTGCTAGTCTCTCTCGATATCACATTAGCGTTTGAAGGAATGAAACTATCCGCATGGAATTTTGCTAAAACTGCAGATTTTTTTTTTCATCCACTGTAGCGCATAGGTAAGCATGTCCACCTATGCAGCTGAACGCCCGCGCTCGAACCCTGAAGAGACCATCCGAAAAAAACATTTTTCATCGGTGGCTTTCTCTTCCTAATGCTGGCAACATTTGTGAGGTACTATGCCATGTAAAAACTTCTCTCCAAAGAGGTGTCGCACTGCGGCACGCCGTTCGGACTCGGCCATAAAAAGGAGGCCCATATCATTGAGCTTAAAATTGAATCGGACTGCATTCTTTGATATGTGGGAAATACATGCCCCATGTCCCTTTATAGAATGTTCATGGCCAAAATTTGTAATTTGTTGCAGATTTTTATCAAACCTATCTATTCCTTTGCCGAATATGATCCAGATCTATCCACAATAGCATTTAGCCTCAATACGTGGTTATATTCTGATATAATTTCTTAGTTTTTACTTGTTTTCCCTTAATAATCTTATTTCAGATGACTCCCAAATATGAGATAGAATTTAAGCCAGCCAATTTAATTAACTTAACGGCATCAATAAATATCGCCACAATTAAATAGTCAAATTGATCAATTAGAGGTGGTGCGGGTGGACAAAAGTCAAACAAAAAACAATTGAATACCAATTATCGTAATAAATCAGCAATTGTTAATAAAACTCATTCTCCAACTCAAATACACGCACACACACAAACACACATTCAAGTGCTAACTCACACACATTTACTTTATCAATATTCGTTGAAAAAAGCAAATAATTTATCCCCACACACTTCCCTGTTTGTATTTAGTACTGGAAAACTTCTACCACACACACACATATCTCACACACAACTGTAAAGGGAAAAGTATATTGAACTTCGTAAAGTTTAGCAAGGCCAGAGTACAATGTGGCATTCGCCCCCGCTTTTAAGAGCAATGTGTATGGAAAAAGTTAAAAAAAAAAACATAACTAAGTTCCTCCACACAAAGTGAACGAATACAGGCGCATACATTTTTTCCCCAAGAATTTTTAATTGAAAAGCTTTTAGTAAATTATATTAATCCTTTGTGTTCTTGTGTTTGCATTGCATATTGTGACGACACTTCAGGAAAGAGAGAGAGAGAGAGAGTGAGAGACTAGTCAATTGTGTATGAGTGCATGGGAATGTGTGCGTGTGGTTTTCACTATGCATGTTTATACAGAATTATTGTTATTTAATAAATCAAGCGAAAATTAAAAAAATAATTTATTTATCAAGTTTAAGAGTGCCACCATGCAACAGCAATATTTATGAAAGGTCGCTCGCTCGTAAACTTTCTGCGCCAGACAATAGGGCGGATTTCAGTTAGAGGATTTATTATAACCACTACCATAGGATATGGGGTACATTCATTTAGTCATTCCGTTAACAACACATCGAAATATTGCTTTCCGACCCTTTATATATCTCTGATCGTCGTTAAATTCTAAGGCGATCTAACGATGTTCTTCAATGTCCGGGTTAAGTTCTTGAATGGGCCAAATCGGACTTTATTTGGATATAAATGCCATATGGACCGATCTGTCGATTAAGGGTCTTAAGCCCATAAAAGCCGCATTTTTTGTACGACACAGCAGAAATGTGAAACAGTGAGTTGTATCAGGGCCCCGACAACCGACCCGAATATGGTTCATATTGGCTTATTTTTTGGGCCTTAACCCCACAAAAGCCGCATTTATTACCTGATTTCGAAGAAATTTTGGTCCGTGACTTGTATAAGATTTCTCGACTTCTGAATCATATATGATCTATATAGACTTGGTAAGGTTATAATAAAATAGGATAAAAACCAGTAAGGAAGGGCAAAAGTCGGGCGGTGCCGACTGTATAATACCCTACACCTACCTAAAATGTGGGATCTATACTCAATTCTGATCCAATTTTGATGGACCTTGACGGATGATTTCAGATGGGTTATTAAATAATCTGTACAAATTTCTTCTACTTCAGATATTGTCGTAATCGTCGAGGAAAGCGTGCAAAATTTTGGCAAGATTGGTCAATAAATGCGCTTGCAATGGCTCTTGGAGTACAAATCGGGCGATATACATATATGGCAGCTTTACCGAAATCTCTGGGTCCATTTCTATGAGAGTCACCAGTAATATCGAGAGTCAAAGAAAATCCTTCCTGCCAAATTTCGGTAGAATCGGTTTACAAATGAGCACTTTATGGCATTATTACTACAAATCGGACGAACATATATATGGGAGCTATATCTAAATCTGAAGCGATTTGGAGTAAACTTCTCAGATATTGTGGTAGTTAACGAGGAAAGCGTTTTGCAAATTATTGGCAAGATTGGTCAATAAATGCGCTTGCAGTGGTTCTTGGAGAAAAAATCGGCCGATATACATATATGGCTGCTTTATCTAAATCTCTGGGCCGATTTCTATGAAATTCATTAGTAATATCGAGAATAAAAGAAAATCCTTCTTGCCCAATTTTGGGTAAAATCGGTTCACAAATGACCATTTTATGGCATTTTTACTACAAATCGGACGAACATATATATGGGTGCTACTTGGAGTAAACTTCTCAGATATTGTGGTAGTTAACGAGGAAGCGATATACATATACATATATGACAGCTATATCTAAATCTGAACCGATTTCTAAGAAATTCACCAGTAATGTCAAAAATCATAAGAAAATCTTTTCTGCCCAATTTCGATAGAAGCGGTTAACAAATGAGCAATTTATTGTAATATTTCTCAAAATCGTACGAACATATATATGGGAGCTTTATCTAAATCTGAACCGATTTCGAGCTTATGGTAAAACTCTAAAATTGTTATATAAACTAATCATTCAATTATATGTCTTTAGTCAAAAATTTTTTTCAAAAGCAAAAAAAAAAAAAACATTTTACATTTAGACCGAAAGTCTACATGGCAGCTATATCCAAATCTGGATCGATCTGGGCCAAGTTGCAGAAAAATGTCGAAGAGCCTAACACGACGTACTGTCCTAAATTTTGGCGAAATCGGACAACAAATGCTCCTTTTATGGTTCCAAAACCTAAAACCGAGAGATCGGTCTATAGGCAGCTATATCCAAATCTGGACCGACCAAATTTCAGCGAAATCAGGCAATAAATGCGCCTTTTATGGGCCCAAAACCTTAAATCAAGAGATCGGTCTTTATGGCAGCTATATCCAAAACTGAACCAATCAGGGCCAAACTGAAGAAGGATGTCGATGGGCCTAAGACAACTCACTGTCCCAAATTTCAGCAAAATCGAATCGAATAAATGTGGCTTTTATGGGTCTAAAACCCTAAATAGGAGGATCGGTCTATATGGCAGCTATATTCAAATCTGAACCGATCTCGGCCAAATTAACGAAGATTTACGAAGGGCCTAACACAACTCACTGTCCCAAATTTCGGCGACATCGGATAACAAATGCGCAAATTACAGATCCAAAACTTTAAATCAAGAGATCGGTCTATATGGCAGCTATATCTAAATATGGACCCATCTCATTCATATTTGGGTCAGATGTCGGGAGGCTTAAAATAACACACTGTTGCAAATTTCAGCGAAATCTGGTAATAAAACTATTAGCTTTTATGGTCTTCAGACCCTTTATCGGGAGATCGGTGTATATGGTAGCTATATCTAAATATAGTCTGATCTGAACCATATTCGGGTCAGTTGTCGGGAAGCCTTAAACTACTCATTGTTTCAAATTTCAGCGAAATCAGATAAAAACTAAAGTTTTTATGGGTATTAGACCCTTTACCGGAAAATCGGTCGATATAGCAGCTATATCCAAATATGGTCCGATTTGGTCCCGTTCAAGAACTTAACCAGCGTGTATCAAAAAGACGTATCTGTGCCAAATTTTAGCTCAATATCTCAATTTTTGAAGCCTGAAGAGTGATTTCAACAGACACACGGACATCGTTAAATCGTCTTAGAATTTTTTACAACGATCCGATGTCGAGGTATGAAAAAGAAGCTGTGCAAAGTTTCAACTCAATATCTCTATTTTTAAAGACTGCAGCATGATTTCAAAAGATAGACGAACAGATACACGGACAGATGGACGGACATATTGACGGACGTGACTAGATCTTCTTACATTTTTACGCTGATCAAGTATATATATACTTTGTAGGGTTGGAAATTGCTATTTCGATGTGTTGCAAACGGAATGACTAAATGAATATACCCCTATCCTACGGTGGTGGGTATAAAAAAGGAAGCGCAAACATACAGCAATTTGAAGTCTCAGCAATTTTGAAGTTTCTAGAGCAATTTGAAGTTTCTGTCAAAAGGACGAACAGATCACATGGACGATTATAGCATTTTTGAATTAAACGATCATAACAAATTTTTGTTTGTTTCTCTTTCGAGACGAGCTGAATGATCGAAGATGCAAATGGAAAAGGAAAGCCAAGGTAGCAACACACACACCAACCACTATGGGACGCGTTTCGTCTTTGGTTAGAAGACTTTTCAACCATATTAGGTGTGATGGCTTCAAGGGCCGTGCGTTGGTATGTTGTATTTAAAACGTATTTAATTGCGAAAACGCATGATACAATTACCACATTAACCAAGCTTGACAACACTGCTTATTAGCTGTACCTTTTCCAATCCATTTTATTTTTGTGTAATGGCAGATATTCTGTCTGTGGTAAATTACACTTTCTTCCGTACCACACATGATTTTGTGCATCTGTTGGAAGTTGGCCAAATCGGTCCATGTTTTTATATAGATCTTGGGTCTTGATTTCTTGAGCCTCTAGAGGGCCCAATTCTCGTCCGATTTGACTGAAATTTTACTGTGCTAAGTATGGTTCAATTCGATCCATAGCCTCGTATAGCTGCCATATACACCGATTTTGGGTCCTGACTTCATGAGCTTTTAGAAGGCGAAGCCCTTATCCGATTTGACTAAAATTTTGCATACCACTTCCAACAACTGTGCGAAGTATGGTCCAAATCGGTCCATAACCTGATATAGCTGCCATATAAATCAATCTTTGGTCTTGATTTCTTAAGTCTCTAGAGAGCGCATTTCTCATCCAATTTGACTGAAATTTTGCAAATAGTGTTTTGATATCACTTCCAATAACTGTGCGAAGTATGGTTCAAATCGGTCCATAACCTGATATAGCTGCTATATAAACCGATCTTTGGTCTTGACTTCTTAGCTTTTAGAAGGCGCAATTTTTTTATTTTGCTTTGCTTTTTGAGCCCCGGATCGGACTATAATTTGATATAGCTCCACCTCTTCCTCCGTCCATATTCATTATTCTTTGTTTGCCTGAAAAGAGAGACTGCGCAAAGAACTCGACAGATGCGATCCATGGTGGAGGGTGTATAAGATTCGGCCCGGCCAAACTTATCACGCTTTTACTTGTTATACGACTATTGACAATAGTACTGAACTTTATCAAAGTCCGTCGAGATTAAGTCGATTGATGAGTACTCATATGGTCTACAAATCCAGACAAAGTCTTCGTATAAATCCATCCCCCGGTTGTACATCATAATCTAGCAGTCTCAAACTCTATCCAACAACAAAAACAATTTAAAAAGCGAATCAGAAATTTGCTGGAGAAACCAAAATAAAATTTCGTAAGCCGAGTTGGCCAACGTCCAAGTCCCGCCAGTTTGCTCAGAAATTTTTCACATCGTCTGGGGAACACTTCAGCTATTGTCATTTCGTAGACATTCAGTTCAAAATTACAGACTTATTTAAACTTTTTTGTGTCCTATAACACAGTTCCACCATAGCGAATACGTATACTAATTTATCATTTCCGATATCATAATTTTAACACGTTATAAATAATTCCACCCATCCTATGGTGGTGAGTAGAAAAATAATGCATTTAATTTCAAAATAATGTTTCAAAAATTTTATACAAAACGCTTAAGCAAATGCCTATACATATTTGCGGCAAAAAAGCAAGTGGGAAAACTTCGTTGGTTAAACTATAGCCACTTGCATCATAATGGATACCAATACACATACTTTTACATACACACTCAATACAACAGCGAACAAGAAATTCTGCAACATACATAATATTTTAATTAATAGTCACACCAACACCAACACATGTGAGCATTCTTTGCCACACAAGAGCACATTCTTTGGTGTGCCAACTATTCCGTGATTGCTTCAAACGAATGTGTCTTGACAGACAATGAACATTTCGATCTATCTGTAGCCCATAAAATGGTGGATGAATGGTTTTAGATAAACTTAAAAAAAAAAAAACGATGTCCATGTTACGTGGAACAAACAGTGGTTCCATGAAAACACCACCATATGGACTATAAGAAAGTGTGAATTTATCCTAGGGGTATGAAATCGCAATAGTAACAAATTGGTATAATAAAGGGGTCGCTTTAATTGACCAAAATTCAAAAACTTAAATTCAAATGTTTGGTATCAAATATGTATAAATAAACTCCTAAGAGGTTAGCGCTCCATGCGGTTGGGACGCTGGGCCCGTAACCCGCACCCGGAAAACTATGAGAACTACTATGAGAAACAAAGGAATAGTAAAAACTGACCGCCCCCAACGTTGACGGCTCACGCAAACGAAAAAAGGACCTTGATTTGCGGATCTGCACATGGAATGTCAGCACACTTTATAGAGAAGGTGCAGTATTCGCGCTGGCGGATGTATTAGAGAAGTACAAGGCAGATATTACCGCCTCACAGGAAGTGCGATGGACTGGAAATGGCTTCACTACAACATCAAACGGTGACGAACTACACTATAGCTGACATAACACGAGGCATGAATTTGGCTGTGGATTTGTGGTTACCTGGAGACTGAAACACCTTGTCTCCAGCTTTACTCCGGTAGATGAGAGGCTAGCCACAATCCGCTTAAAAGCCAAATTCTTTAACATCAGCCTTATTTGTGCCCATGCCCGGACGGAAGACAAAGACGAGCAGACCAATGATATTTTCTACGAACGAGAGAGACTATGACCGCTGATATTAAAATTGTTCTGGGAGATTTTAATGCGAATATAGGGAAGGAAGACATTTTTGGTCCAACAGTCGGCAAGTTTAGCCTCCACGAGATAACGTCTAGTAATGGGTTGAGGCTGATAGATTTCGCCGCGGCAAAAAACATGGTAGTTAGTAGCACCAAATTTCAACATAAAACCTGTAAGGAAGGCAAAAGTCGGGCGGAGCCGACTATATAATACCCTACACCACCGAGTATACGTAATACTTTTAATAGATAGAACTTCTATCCAAATTTAGTCAGACTTTAATTTTGCTTACCTATACCTTTGCTTACCTTCCTTATACGATTTTCTTACGATGGTACCAAATTGATCACCTTGTGATAGAAGTACGGTCGATCCGTGGAGCGAATTTAGATTCGGATCACTACCTTGTTGCAGCAGAGGTTCGAACCCGTTCGAACATGGCGAGGAAATTATGATGTGACACTGCACGGAAGCTGCAAACACAACAAATGGCAGCGACATACTCCACTCGGCTGACCCAACTGCTTGATGAAAGCACTCCTTGTTCCGATGATATAATGGCGCAGTGACAAACTATTGCCCACTCCATGGAAAATTCCGCGAAATCCGTATTTGGGTACCGGCAGACTCCTCCAAGAAACCCATGGTACGACCAAGAGTGTCGAGATGCTACTGAAGCCAAGAATGCGACATATAGGGCAACCCTGCAATCAGTAGCAACACGCCAGACGAAGGAGAGGTATCGCGAGAAAAAGAGAGAGGAAAAACGTCTATTTCGCAGAAAGAAAAAGAAAATGGAAAGGCATGAGTGTGAGCGAATTGAGATGTACAGGGGTCAGAATGAAGGTCGGAAATTTTACCAAAGAATTAAACATCAAACCGATGTTTAATGCAGGCACATCCTCCTTCCTGCAGGGACAAAGGAGGAAATCTGGTAACTAACACAGACAACAAGATTCTTATGCAAAATTTTGTGAAAACCGGACAACAAATGCGACCTGTACCATGATTACAAGAATACCTGGACAGGCAGACAGACGGACAAAGCTTAATCGAATCAGGAAGTGATTCTAGGCTGATTGGTATACTTATCACTTATCAATCTAGCTCTTCTCCTTCTTAGCGTTGCAAGCAAATGCACAAATCTATAATACCCTGTGGTGGTGTAGGGTATAAATACAATACAATACCACTGTGCATGGTTATCAAGTCAACCTTCATTTAGTGGACTCAAACACTCTCATACCCAACACCACCAATGAACGCCTTAATTTAGATGAGAATGTGTAGGTGTGCTGGTGCGTATGAATGTGTGTGTACTTACGATATGATGATGCTTTATGAAAATGGCGTCGGTGTTATTGTCTTTGCATCGGCTGCAAAACCATTTTCATTTGTATAACGACCCCATTATATTTAACAATGACACAAACATAAATGTTCCTGTGTCCCTGAATACTTCTTCCACAATGGAAACATAGTGGCCAACGTATGTATGTACGTATGTATATACATTTATGTGTTTCACTGCATTTCGAGGTGAGTGCAGGTGTGTGGATATTTACAAATGAATACCAATTTGCATTTGTGTGGCTACGGCCGGTGATCGTCGCGAATAAGTGTGGCTTTTTGTAAAAGCGTATGTGTGTTTATCAGCATGGCCATATATGTATGCTTGTGGTTGTTAGGGGTATGGTGGAGGCTATATTAAACAAAGACTTTATACATATTTGTCCATGTCCGCACAATGTTAAAATAATAAATTTTTGACGGAAATCCATGTCCAGCGGTAATTTATTAATTTTTCCAATGTTACCTTTACCTTCATGGGGGGGTAGCTACCAGCAACAACGTTAGCCTCATCTGAACCAACACCACAACCGCAACATACATAAACTGGAATAGATGTAGACTTCATTCCCGTTTCCATACTGCGTTGTGTTTCCTGTTTTGTCCATTAGGACATATCTAACGGTAATGGAAACAAACTCATAGTGGGACATTTCAATGTGCTGGTTATCGAAAGATTTTTCTTTGATTTAAACATCATAAAGATGGGGTTTTTTTAACCACCAACACAGGATAGGGGCAATATTCATTTAGTCATTTCATTGGCAACACAACGAAATAACAATTTCCGCACGTTCACGCACGCTCAAGAGACAAAAATTTTACTTACGCACTACTCAGGAGAAAAATCACTACTCACGAAAAACTTGCGAATCAAAGTTAAAACAAGTAAGAGCGTGCTAAGTTTGGCCGGGCCAAATTTTATATACCCTCCACCACGGATCGCATTTGTCGAATTCTATGCGCGGTCTCTCTCTTTTTGGGCAAACAAAGAATATTGAATAACAACTGTTATGCTATTGGGGCTATGTAAAGTTATGGTCCGATTCGGACCATAAATGAATGCTGAACATTGTAGAAGTCATTGTATAATATTTCAGTTCATTCGGATAAGAATAGCGACTTGTAGGGGCTGAAGAAGCCAAATCGGGAGATAGGTTTGTATGGCAGCTGCATCAAGCTATCGATCGATTCAGACCATATTAGACACATATATTGAAGGTCATGAGAGAAGTCGTTGTAAAAAATTTCAGCCAAATCGGATGAGAATTCCGCCCTCTAGAGGTTCAAGAAGCCAAGACCCAGATCGGTTTATATGGCAGCTATATCAGGTTATATACCGATTTACGCCATACTTATCACTGATATTGGAAGTCATAACAAAACACCTCATGCAAAATTTCAGCCAAATCGGATGAGAATTGCGCGCTCTATGGACTCAAGAAGTCAAGATCCAAGATCGGTTTATATGACAGCTATACCAGATTATGAACCGATTTGAATCATACTTACCGCAGTTGTTGAAAGCGATATCAAAACATAGCGTGCAAAATTTCAGTTAAATCGAACGAAAATTGCGCCCTCTAGAGGCTCAAGAAGTCAAGACCCAAGATCGGTTTATACGGCAGCTATACCAGGTCATAGTCCGATTTGCATCATACTTAGCACAGTTGTTGAAAGTGATACTAAAACATTACGTGCAAAATTTCAGTCAGATCGGATAATAATTGCGCCCTCTAGAGGCTCAAGAAGTCAAGACCCCAGATTGGTTTATATGGCAGCTATATCAGGTTATAGACCGATTTAAACTATACTTATCGCAGTTGTTGGAAGTGATACCAAAATAACAATGAAATCGGACAAGAATTGCGCCCTCTAGAGGCTCAAGAAGTCAAGACCCAAGATCGGTTTATATGACAGCTAAATCAAAATATGGACCGATTTGGCCCATTGACAATCCCTACTGACCTACACTAATGAAAGTATTTGTGCAAAATTTCAAGCGGCTAGCTTTACTCCTTCGAAAGTTAGCGTGCTTTCGACAGACAGACGGACGGACGGGCGGACAGACGGACGGACATGGCTAGATCGGCTTAAAATGGCATGACGACCATGAATATATATACTTTATGGGATCTCAGATGCATATATCGAGGTGTTACAAACAAAATGACGCAATTAGTATACCCCCATCCTGTGGTGGAGGGTATAAAAATATTAGAATTTAAAAAATTTTCAAACTTTTGATTTACAATGTTTCCACATTGCTGTAGCACAATGGTCGTTACAAACGTAAGCTCTGATATTGTTATGGTAGCCATTATTAGGGAACCCGACTAATTACAAAAACGTGAATACTTAATGATGTGCGCGGTTTTTGTGTCCGAGGGTGAGGTGACAACGGAAATCATCCACTGGCCGGAAATGGCCAGATTAAACACGAACCCAAGCTTACACATTCTCATGCAAAAGCACACTTTATGCAATACACACAACCAATATAACCATGTTCAATAAGTGTGTATTGACCACCCACAATATTCGTCCATCAATACAGGTGTCCTCGAAATCATACATCAACGCAGTTATAGCTGCGTGTGTAAAACACACATGCCCATGCATTTATGCCACGATAGGGACGGTTATACACACTGCATTTAAGTTAAAGCCCAAGGGGAATTATCATTACCAATGGCTGTATTTGTTCATCTACAATGTATTTTCCATTGCGATTAAAGTAGTCAGAAAAATTAAAATTAATCAATAAATGAAGTTATCGGCAACACGAATACAAACACACACACACACACACACGCAAACAAACTCATACTTGTGTAATCGCTGAAAAAGACCTTCGTGTGTTCTGTGGCTTTTGTACGCGGCAAGTTCCCAGCGGCGGAAAGAGTTGTGCAGCAGGCTCTTTAGAATGTCTGCAAAGAACTCAGGAAGCATTCAAGAGACATATGCGTTCGCTTTCAAATATTCAAGGCGCACAGTGGGAAAAAATCAAAAAAATCTAGTGAGAGCGGATAGAAATATCTCTTTGAAATTTGGAATGATTAGAGCTGAGGTGTTAGAAAAAATTAATGCAGATATCTTAGCAATTGCTTTTGGGTTTTGCAGATAAGTGTTCTTTCAAAATCCTAAAATTAATTCTGCCTGAATTTCCTTATTTTAAAGAACATATGGCTGTATTTAAAGAACATATGACATATCTTATTCAAATTCCACTTTAAAAGCATCTACAATATGTCCTCTTTGCAAGTAAAGAAAAAATTAAGGTATTTAAGCAAGATTTTATTTAACAAATACAAATCAATAAAAATGCTTTTTTTGGTCAAAAAATTAAAAAAATACACTTTATTCATATATTTTGATTTTCAAGCTGTATATCTTTTAACTGAATATTCAGATGCGGACAATTTTTGCGGAGGTTATTGTTAATTTTGTCAAAAATTCAAATCAAGCATACAAATGAAAGTCGCACCACAATTGTTTCGAAAATTGCAAAATTTAAAGCCAATCTCGGCCTTTTATGGGGTTAAGACTTTAAATCGATATATCGGTCTATATTGCAGCTATATCCAAAACTGAACCGATCTGTGCCAAATTGCAGAAAAATGTCGAAGAGCTTAACACAACTCACCTTCCCAAATGTCGGCGAAATCGGACAATAAATTCGTTTTTTATGGCCTTAAAACCTTAAATCGAGAGATCGTTCTATATGGTAGCTATATCCAAATCTGGACCGATGTAGACAAAATTGAAGAAAGATCTCGAAGGGCCCAACACAACTCACGGTCCCAAATTTCGGCGACATCGGACAATAAATGCGCCTTTTATGCCCCCAAACCTTTAATCCCGAGAGATCGGCCTATATGGCAGACACTGCATAAGTGTGTCGAGGGGCTTAACTTAACTCACTGTCTCAAATTTCGGCGACATCGGATAATAAATGCGACTTTTATGAGCCCAAAACCTTAAATCGAGAGATGTAGGTATAGAGAGGTCTAGATGGCAGCTATATTCAAATCTGGAGTGATCTGAGCCAAATTGAAGAAGAATGTCGAGAGCCATAACTTATTTCACTGTGGCAGCTATATTCAAATCTGAGTCGATCTGTGCCATTTTGCAAAAGTATGTCGAGGGACTTAACTTAACTCACTCTACCAAATTTTGGCAAAATCGGACAATAAATGCGCCTTTTATGGGCGCAAGACCTTAAATCGGGAGTTCCGTCTATATGGCAGCTATATCCAAATCTGGACCGATCTAAGCCAAATTAAGGAAATATGTCGAAGGGCCTAACACAACTCACTGTCCCAAATTTCAGCAAAATCGGAAATTAAATGTGGCTTTTATGGGCCTAAAACCCTAAATCTGCGGATCGGTCTATATGGAAGCTATATCAAGATATAGTCCGATATAGCCCATTTTCGAACTAAACAAGCTTATGGACAAAACAAAAATCTGTACAAAGTGTCAGCTCAATAGCTCTATTTTTAAAGACTGTAGCGTTATTCCTATAGACTGACGGACGGACAAGGCTAGATCGTCTTAGATTTTTACGCTGATCAAGATTATATATACAATATATACTTTATAGGGCCGGAAATGGATATTTCGATGTGTTGCAAACGGATTTATTTATATGGCAGACATATCACGTAACCAATCGATTTAGACTTTACTTTGCACAGTTGTTGGAAGTCATGCCAGCAAATGCAAAATTTCAACCAAATTGGATAAGAATTACGCCCTCTAGAATCTCAATAAGTCTAATCAGGAGATCGATTTGTATAGCGGCTATATCAGGTTGTGAACTGATTTAGACCATACTTAGCACAGTTGTTGAAAGTAAATCCCCAACAATGTAATTGTAATGTGTAATTTGTAATTTATTTATTTACACCCGCACAACAAGAATATAAAATTCCGGCAATGTGTGTCAAATGTCAACCAAATTGGATAGGAATTGCGCCCTCTAGAAGCTCAAGAAGTCTAATCGAGAGATCGGTTTATATGGCAGCTATATCAGGTTATGAACCGATTTCAACCATACTTAGCACAGTTGTTGGAAGTGCCAAAACATCACGTACAAAATTTCAACCAAATCGGATAAAAATTGCGCCCTCTAGAGGCTAAAAAAATTTGTCAGCTATATCAAAACATGGACCGAGTTGGGCCATTTACAATCCCAACCGACCTACACTAATAAGAAATATTTTTTGCAAAATTTTAAGCGCCTAGCTTTACTCCTTCGAAAGTTAGCGTGCTTTCGACAGACAGACGGACGGACAGGGCTAGATCTACTTAAAATGTCATGTCGATCAAGAATATATGTACTTTATGAGGTCTTAGAGTCATATATCAAGGTGTTACAAACAGAATGACTAAATAAGTATGCCCACATTCTATGGTAAAGGTTATAAAAAATAAAATTGACGTTTTTATACCCACCACCATTGGAAGGGGGTATACTATTCTAGTCATTCAGTTTGTAACACCTCGAAATATTCGTCTAAGACTCCATAAAGTACATATATTCTTGAATGTCTTGACGATCAGAGTCGATTTAGCCATATCCGTCCGTCCGTCCGTCTGACAGTTGAAATCACGATATCGGTCGAACGCGTGAAGCTAGCAGCTTCATATTTTGCACAGATACTAAACATTGATGTAGGTCATTGGGGATTCCAAATGGGTCATATCGGTTCAGATTTAGATTTAGATATAGCTGCCATATAAACCGATCTCCCAATTAGGCTTCTCGGGCCCCTGGAAGCCGCAATTTTTGTCCGATTTAACTGAAACTTTGCATGTGGTGTTCTGTTATGATTTCAAACAACTGTGTATGGTCCAAATCGATCATGAACCTGATAAAGCTCCCATATAAACCGCACTCCTGATTTTAATTCTTGAGCCCCTGGAAGCCTCAGTTTTCATCCGATTGAGCTGAAATTATGCATACAGTGTTCTGTTATCACTTCCAACAACTGCGCCAAGTACGGTTCAAATGGGTCTATAACCTGATATAGCTTCCATAAAAACCTATCTCCCGATTTAACTTCTTGTGCCCTTACAAATATAAATACAAATATCGCCCATACACATTCCACTAAGGAGCAGGGGCAAACTTCTCACCTATCAACTAATGCAGTCCGATTCAAGTTTAAGCTCAATGATAAGGGTCCTCCTTTTTAAAGACGAGCCCGAACGGCGTGCCCCAGTGCGACATCTCTTTGAAGAGAAGTTTTACATGGCATATTACCTCACAAATGTTGCCAACATTAGGAGGGAAAAGCCACCGCTGAAACTTTTTTCTGATGGTTTCGCCAGGATTCGAACCCAGGCGTTCTGCGTCATAGGCGGACAAGCTAACCTCTGCGGTGGCCTCCGTTGTGGCCTGGCCTTGGGCCCTTACAAGCCGCAATTTTTGCTAATTTAATGTTCTGTTATGAATTTCAACAACTGAGCCAAGTACGGTCTAAATCGGTAAAGAACCTAATATAGCTCCCATATATACCGATCTCCCTACTTCTTGAGCCCAATTTTTGTCCGATTTGAAATTTTGCATGCGATGTTCTGTGACGACTTTCAACAACTGTGCCATGTATGGTCCAAATCAGTTTATAACCTGATATAGCTCCGATATAAACCGGTCTCTCGATTATCCCTGTTCGCTTCCTAGAAGCTTTAATTGTTGCTGGTTTGACAGAAGTTTGGTATGTAGAATAAAAATATGCACTTCATTTAAATTTAGTTTGTATATAATTTTAGCACAATCCATGGTGGTGGATTCCAAAGTTTCGGCCGGGACGAACTTCGCCCACTTTTACTTGTTATATCCACCACCGTAGGATATTCATTCAGTCATTCCGTTTGCAACACATCGAATATCAATTTCCGACCCTACAAAGTGCATATATTTCGGATCGTCATAAAATTCTAAGACGATTTAACGATGTCCGTGTGTCTGTTCGTCTATCCTCTGTTCGTCCGCTTATTGTAATCACCCTACAGGCTTAAAAAAATGAGATATTGAGACGAAATTTGGCACAGATACGTCTTTTTGATGCACGCTGGTAAAGTTCATGAACGGGCCAAATTGAACCATATTTGGATATAGCTGCTATATAGACCGAATTTCCGATAAAGAGTCTAATCCCCATAAAAACTTTATTTTTCATCCGATTTTGCTGAAATTTTAAACAGTGAGTAGCTTAAGGCTTCTCTACAACTGACCTAAATATGGTGTAGTTCGATATATATTTAAATATAGCTACCATATAGACCGATCTGCTGATAAAGGGTCTGAAGCCCATAAAAGCTTTATTTATTACCCGATTTCACAGATATTTAAAACAGTGGTGCAGATCGGACTATATTTAGACATAGCTGCCATATAGACCGATCTGCCGATAAAGAGTCTGAAGCCCATAAAAGCTCCATTTATTACCCGATATCGTTGAAATTTGAAACGGTGGGTAGTTATAGGTCTCCCGACGTCCGTCCCAAATATGGTTTTTAGCGGACAATCATAAGGGCTTAGCTTCCATACAGAGCGATCTGCCGTAAAGGTTCTGAAGCCCATAAAAGCTTTATTATACCCTCCACCATAGGATGGGGGTATACTAATTTCGTCATTCGGTTTGTAACTCTTCGAAATATTCGTCTAAGACCCCATAAAGTATATATATTCTTGATCGTCATGATATTTTAAGTCGAAGTAGCCATGTCCATCCGTCCGTCCGTTTGTTTGTCGAAAGCACGCTAACTTTCGAAGGAGTAAAGCTAGCTGCTCGAAATTTTGCACAAATACTTCATTTTTGTGTAGGTCAATTGCAATTGTAAATGGGCTATATCGGTCCACGTTTTGATATAGCTGCCATATAAATCTCGGATCTTGACTTCTCGAGCCTCTAGAGGGCACAATTCTTATCCGATTTGGCTAAAATTTTGCATGAGGTATTTTATTATGACTTTCAACAACTTTGCTGAGTATGGTTGAAATTTGTCCATAACCTGATATAGCTGCCTTCCGATCTGGGATCTTGACTTCTTGAGCATCTAAAGTGCCCAATTGCTATTTGATTTGGCTGAAAATTTGCACGATGTGTTTTGTTATGACTTCCAAGAACTGTGTGAAGAATAGTTCAAATCGGTCTATAACCTGATATAGCTGTCATATAAACCGATCTGGGGTTTTGACTTCTTGAGCCACTAGAGGACGCAATTATTATTCGATTTGGATGAAATTTTGCAGGAGGTGTTTTTTTATGACTTTCAACAACTCTATTAAGAATGGTTCAATCCTGATATAAACCGATCTGGGATCTTGACTTCTTGAGCCTCTACAGGGGGCAAAATGCAACAGTGACTTATATTTATTGGACCACTCAATTTCCGTGCCGAATTTGGGTGCATAATTTATCCAGATTGTGGCGAAAGGGGGTTTACATATACACCCGAGGTGGTGGGTATCCAAAGTTCGTCCCGGCCGAACGTAATGCCTTTTTACTTGTTTTTTTGTATTACATAAAATTTTTTATAAAAATTTTTACATATTTTCATTGCCTTTACAATTGTCCCCTGCGGTGTTTGAATATGAGTACTCATATTACTAGACAGTTGCGCCATTTAGTTGTTATGTGCGCTGCTATAGGTAAACTAATACTATTGCCTATGTTTAGAAAGAACAGCATCGACTTCAACTTCTTTTAACACTGATCATTGTTTGCATGCTATTTGGAAAGTAGAAAAACACTCGCACACTAGGTTTGACTAAACTCTTCTTTTTCCCCATATTCTGAGAAGTTGTCATGGAATGACTAATGGCATTTTCAATGCTGACACAGATTTTAAGAATTGAGTGTGTATGTGTATCAGCTCTCTTATAAGGTCAGTTTTCACTTGTTTTTTAGGTGAAGGGCAACTGTTTTCCGCCGCTGAGTTGGAGTTAAGTTCGTGTGAATTTAATTTTATAAAGGGTGGACTTAAGAGAGATAAAACTTTTGAAGCACTAAAATTCGAACAACATTTCCACAAATCATATTTATGAAGAAACAATCATTGATTGCAGGAAAACATTTACATATACAGACAGTTGGACATAACTAAAACGAAGATATTGTGTAATGATCGGAAACCTTCAAAGCAGCACCATCCGATATGGAAACAGTTTCCACTTTGCAATTATTCATACCACAGTTCTGGTTTGAGGTAAAAAACTCCCTCCTTTATTATATCATGTCCTTGGTTTTCCCTTTGAAAATCCTGGCATTGTTGTTTTGTTTTCATTTCAACAACAATTTAAATACAATTAATTAATTAATTATCATTTCTTCCTCATTATGGATGTACACAAACCGAGGAGGATGCACACAAACACCACAAGCAAAAATACGGCTCAATCAACAGAAAAGAACTTCCAGTTATTATTGACATGTCAATAATTGTTAATGCCAGTTCGGATCAAGGACTAGACCAAAAGAAAGAAAGTCATAAAATCAGCACGAAAATCGAAGATGTGATTGAGTGAATTTAATGGCTTCTTTGTTCGTCGTCGAATACGAGAAATATTCAACAATGCAAGCTTCAACCAATTGTTTGCACATTTTTATTGTGAGTTGAAGATGGATGTAAATAAATGGAGATAAGCGATATCCTTACATTTACAATTGGCTAAAGAATAAAGCTTCTGAAATACAAAGACCTTAATTCCTCCACACAAACGAACGCATGCAAATATTAAAAATCAAAGGAGGGTCTTAATTAAAAACAACAAAAAATACTTTTATTCAAATGAAGCACCACATATTAAAAATTGCATCTTAATATATTCCCCTAAATAAACAAGCTTCCATATTTGACAGGGGCAAATGCCAGCATTTCAAAATTTTGGAAATCTGGCAACAAATGAAGATTTGGCAGCCCGAAGAAATAAAGACATTCAGCATCATAGATGGAAATGCTAACCTTTACGTCACGATTGCGTGCTTGAACTATAACCATCTAGAATAGTTAGGGAGAAGTTTTCAGACATTTTTAGAGGCATTCTTCAAGAAGATATACTCGCCATAGTGAAGTGTAATAACGATAATGGTTTAGGGGTTAAACCGCTACAGAGAATTGTTGTTGTTTTCAGCAGGCAACACAAAATACATGGCACCTGCTTTCTTGGGCGAAGAGAATGATCCATTTGCTGACAACATTTTGGTTGTTTTGCTGGACAGGAAAATGAACTAAAAATCTAACATATTGAAAATCGCAACACTATATCCAACAACTGTGTCGAGTATGCTTCAAATCGGTCCGTAATCTGGTCCATCGGTCCATAATTCTTATCCAATTGGAATGAAATTTTGCAAAACTTGTTTTGTTATGATATCCAACAAGTGTGCCTAGTATGGTTCAAATCAGTCCATAACCTGATATAGCTGCCATATAAACCGATCTTGGGTCTTGACTTCTTGAGCCTCTAGAGGGCGCAATTCTTATCCGATTGAAATGAAATTTTGCACGACGTGTTTTGTTATGATATCCAACAAGTATGGTTTAAATCGGTGTATAACCTGATATAGCTGCCATATAAACCGATCTTGGGTCTTGACTTCTTGAGCCTCTAGAGGGCGCAATTCTCATCCCATTGGAATGAAATTTTGCACGACGTGTTTTGTTATGATATCCAACAACTGTGTGAAGTATGGTTCAAATCGGTCCATAACCTGATATAGCTGCCATATAAACCGATCTTGGGTCTTGAATTCTTAAGCCTCTAGAGGGCGCAAATCTTACCCGATTGGAATGAAATTTTGCACGACGTGTTTTGTTATAATATCCAACAAATGTGCTAAGTATGGTGAAAATCGGTCAATAACCTGATATAGCTGCCATATAAACCGACCTTGGGTCTTGACATCTTGAGCCTCTAGAGGGCGCAATTCCTATTCGATTGGAATGAAATTTTTGCACGACTTGTTTTATTTCTATATCCAACAAGTGTGCTCAGTATGGTTCAAATCAGTCCATAACCGGATATAGCTGCCATATAACCGATCTGGGGACTTGATTTCTTGAGCCTCTAGAGGGCGCAATACTCATCCGATTGGAATGAAATTTTCCACGACGTGTTTCGCTATGATATCCAACAACAGAGTAAAGTATGGTTTTAATCGGTCAATAATCTGATATAGCTGCCATATAAACCGACCTTGGGTCTTAACTTCTTGAGCCTCTAGAGGGCGCAATTCTTATCCCATTGGAATGAAATTTTGCACGACGTGATTTGTTGTGATATCCAACAACTGTGCTAAGTATGATCGGTCAATAACCTGATATAGCTGCCATATAAACCGATCTGGGATCTTGACTTTTTGAGCCTCTAGAGGTCGCAATTATTATCCGATTTGCCTGAAATTTTGTACGACGGATCCTCTCATGACCATCAACACACGTGTTTAATATGGTCTGAATCGGTCCATGGCCTGATATATATAAATCGATCTCTCTATTTTACTTCTTGAGCCCCCAAAGGGCGCAATTCTTATTCGAATTGGCTGACATCGGCAGTGGTCGGGTAACCTTTTCGATATGACCGGTTCTAGATCTTTAGAGTACACCCCAAGGACCACCTGGTCGTTTAGTTTGCAAACATCCATAGGGAAGTCTATGTAACTTCTGTTACCAGGGATATCATAGTTCCAATCGGTTCTTTTAGGAATAGTGGTACAGTACTTTTTATCAAAAAGCGGCTCAGTGTAATCCACACTGCCTGGAACATCCGATATTGTATCAAGGATAACACACTGTCCGTATCCGCCACATGACCAATGAGAAATCTCCCTAAACCTCACGGTGGCGGTCGCAGCAATTTATCTAGCCACAATGTCCAGAGCCATTAGATGTAGCATTAAATTCCTGTGCATCAGATGGTGTCGTCTTCAGTGCGGCTGTGATGCAAAAACAAGCCATGCTTTGGATCCGGTTAATTTTGCCATACTCTTTTCAACTTAACGGCCGGTATCTCACGAATAAATGTATCAATGTTGTCTTGCAATGCGCCAATTGAAGCGGACTTTTCTGTATAGACCTGAGTTTTAACATAGCACCACAAAAAATAGTCTAAAGGCATTCAATCGAACGATTTAGGCGGCCAATTGATCGAACTGGCCTCTATATAAGACCATTGTTACGCATGCTGTGTGGCATGTCGCAACGTCTTGAAACCACATGTCATGCAAGTCAAGCTCTTGCATTTTGGGCAAAAAAAGTTGGATATTATCTCACGATAGCGCTCACCATTCACAGTTACGTTACGATTCACATCGTCTTTAAAGAAATACGGTCCAATGATGGCAACAGCCCATAAACCGCACCAAACTGTGACTTTTTCTGGATGCGTTGGTAACACTTGCAATACTTCTGACTGATCTTTACTCCAAAATAGACAATTCGTCGAGAAGCAGAAGCGCGTGATGAACTTTCTAAACAGAACACGCATTTTGATAATAAAATTCAATGATTAACAAATGTTGTCGCGGCTGAGGATCGAAAAACCAACTGTTATTGTTGAGAAGCCTCAACGTGCGACTGTTTGGTGCTCTTTATAGTCCGACGGCATCATTGGAACTTACATTTTCGAAAATTAGTTTGGATCAACAGTTCCGCCGAATTGATTGCGCTATCGAGAAAGATTAATGATTTCTTATGGTCGGAGTTGGATGGTATTGATCTGGACAACGTTTGTTTCCAACAAAACGGAGCTATGTGCCACACATGCAACGAAATCATTGGTATTTTTCAGGAAAAGTTTCCCGGTCATGTTATCTCTGGAAGAAGTGATCATAATTGGCCACCAAAATCTTGCGACTTAACATATTGTGACTTCTACCTTTGGAGTGACATGATGGATAAGGTATACACCAACAGCCCAGCTTCGATACAAGAACTCAAATATAGATATCATGAGGCTGTCGAGGCGCATCCACTTTGTGATTTGTTTATGGGAAATTTCATGAAAAAATACGATCCTATAAGCCGTTGGGGCCATATGGCTCATGTTCTTTTTTAACATACAAAACATACCGGCTTGGCATTTTTCTATGAATACTACCTCTTATCTGAAAACTCTGTATAAAACCAAATCTTCTCAAACCGCCAGGTAAGCATCAAATCTCTGGGGAACATATTTCTGAATTCAAACCCCAGTTCCGATTGTTGCAGATGTCCCAACGTGATGACTGAACAGTTTAAAATTCACTTGTTCTGGGTGGTGCGCCTAACACTTATCCCAGCGACGAACACATTTCAGGAAGCCGGCGACACGTAAGCGTTGCAGCAAAAAACACCAATAGTGGTTAAAGGAATATTTAAAATTTTAACTTTATTTTGGTTTTTTTTTAGCACATTTGCAATCAGAATTATTAAAGGAAACAAGTTCTTTGAAAAAATATTATTACAGATGCATTTTCATATCCCATAATCGTTCATATCCCATACACACACACATTATTATCTCTCGGTAATTGATAACTGTGCGACATACAAGTGAAGCAATAAAGAATGCAAGTGAATGCTCTGTTGTATGCTTGTATATGTGCGCTTAACTGAGTGTATTGAATGTCAATCTATATGTAAAAGTATAAAAATATGATATATTTATAAAATAAATACCAGTATTTATTAACAAACAAATAGAAAACACACAAAAACTCACACACAAACAGAGAAATACTTACACAGTAATACAAAAGAGCACAGCAATGCAATCCTATATACGATGATTACAACAACTATGGATGTGTTCAGCAATACAGTGGTGAGAGAAAGAAGTTTTACTTAATGCTGTACGATAGGCTAAATTTAAAAGCTTTATTTATTATCCGATTCCGCTGAAATTTGACACAGAGGGTTGTATAAAGCCTCCTGCTATCTGACTCAAATATGAATCAAATCGGACTATATTTAGATATAGCTGTCATATAGACCGATCTGCCGATAAAGGGTCTAAAGCCCATAAAAGCTTTATTTTTAAACCGATTTCGCAGAAATTTGAAACAGTTGGTAGTCTCATGCCTCCTAACATAGGACCCAAATACGGTTCAGATCGGACTATATTTAGATATAGCTGCCATACAGACCGATTTCCCGATTATGGGTCTGAAGCCCATAAAAGCTTTAGTTTTTAACCGATTTCGCTGAAATTTGAAACAGTGGATAGTTTGACGCTTCCTAACATATAGCCCAAATATGTTCCCAATCGGACAATATTTAGATATAGCTGCCATACAGACCGATCTCCGGGTATAGGGTCTGAAGGCCATAAATGCTTTATTTATTACCCGATTTCGCCGAAATTTAAAACAGTTGGTTATTTTTAGCCTCCCGCCATCTGACCGAAATATGGTTCAGATCGGACTATATTTAGATATAGCTGCCATATAGTCCGATCTACCGATAAGGGGTCTGAAGGCCACAAAAGCTTTATTTTTTATCCGATTTCGCCGAAATTTATAACAGTTGGTTATTTTTAGCCTCCCGACATCTGACCGAAATATGGTTCAGATCAGACTATACTTAGATATAGCTGTCATATAGACCGATCTCCCGATAAAGGGTCTGGAGGCCATAAAACTTCTTTTTATACCCTCCACCATAAGATGGGGGTATACTAATTTCGTCATTCTGTTTGTAACTACTCGAAATATTCGTCTGAGACCCCATAAAGTATATATATTCTTGATCGTCATGATATTTTAAGTCGAAGTAGCCATGTCCATCCGTCCGTCCGTTTGTTTGTCGAAAGCACGCTAACTTCCGAAGGAGTAAAGCTAGCCGCTTGAAATTTTGCACAAATACTTCTTATTAGTGTAGGTCGGTTGGTATTGTAAATGGGCCATATCGGTCCATGTTTTGATATAGCTGCCATATAAACCGATCTGGGGTTTTGACTTCTTGAGCCTCTAGCGTGCGCAATTCTTATCCGATTGGGATGAAATTTTGCACGACGTGTTTTGTTATGATATTCAACAACAGTGCAAGTATGGTTGAAATCGGTCCAAAACCTGATATAGCTACCATATAAACCGATCTTGGGTCTTGACTTCTTGACCCTCTAGAGGGCGCAATTCTTATCTGATTGGAATGGAATTTCGCACGACGTGTTTGGTTATGATACCCAACAACTGTGCCAAGTATGGTTTAAATCGGTCCATAACCTGATATAGCTACCATATAAACCGATCTTGGGTCTTGACTTCTTGACCCTCTAGAGGGCACAATTCTTATCCGATTTGAATGAATTTTTGCACGAAGTATTTCGTTATCCAATATCCAACAACTGTGCCAAGTATGGCTGAAATCGGTTCATAACCTGATATAGCTGTCATATAAACAGATCTGGGGATTTGACTTCTTGAGCTTGTAGAGGGCGCAATTCCTATCCGATTTGGCTGAAATTTTGCATGACGTATTTTATTTTTACTTTAAACAACTGTGTCGGATAATATTCAAATCGGTTCATAACCTGATATAGCTGCCATATAAACCGATCTGGGATCTTGACTTCTTGACCCCTAGAGGTCGCAATTATTATCCGATATGCCTGAAATTGTGTACGACGGATCCTCTCATGACCATCAAAAAACGTGTTTATTATGTTCTGAATCGTTCTATAGCCCGAACCAGATCCCATATAAATCGTTCTCTCTATTTTACTTCGTGAGCCCCAATGGGCGCAATTCTTATACGAATTGGCTGAAATTTTACATAAGTCTCCATATCTTGATATCGTTTTAATAGCAGAGCAACTCTTTTCTTATATCCTTTTTAGCCTAAGAAGAGATGCCGGGAAAACAACTCGACAAATGCGATTCATGGTGGAGGGTATATAAGATTCGGCCCGGTCGAACTTAGCACGCTTTTACTTGTTTTTAACCAATTTTGCTAAAATTTGAAACAGTGAGTTATTTTTAGCCTCCTGACACCCGACCTAAATATGGTTCAGATCGGACTATATTTAGATATAGCTGCCATATAGACCGATCTGCCGATAAGGGGACTGAAGCCCATAACACCTTTATTCACTACCCGTTTCCACTGAAATTTGAAACAGTGAGTTTTTCTGATCCTCACGATATCCGACCTTAATATGGTTCAGATCGGTTATTGGACATATCTACCAAAAAGACCAATATTTTGTTCAACAAAATTGAACAGTGACATATATATTAGACCACTCAATGCCCGTGCCGAATTTGGGTGCTTAAGTTATCCAATTTTCAACTGATTGTGACGAAATGGGATTTGCATATATACCCGAAGTGGTGGGTATCCACCATCGGATGGGGGATTTACTAAACTGGTTATTCCTTTTGTAACACCTCGAAATATTGACCTGAGACCCTAAAAAGAATATATATGTTCTTGATCGTCTTAAAATTCTGATTCGATCTTGCCATGGCGGACTGTCCGTCTATTTGTCTGCCGAAATCACGATAGAAGCTCGAACGTATAACGATATATGTTTGACATTTTGCATAGATACTTCTTCTTAAAAGCCTCAATTTTCATCTAATTTGACTGAAACTTGGCACAAAGTATGATTCGAATCGGATCCCTGGATTTGACTTATAAAGCCAAGTATAATTGGAATCGGTCCATCAACTGATATAGCTCCCATACAGACCACTCCCCGGATTTGACTTCTTGAGCCCATAAAAACCTCAGCTTTCATTTGATTTGGCTAAAACTTGGCACATGGACTTTTGCTTTAGCTTTCAACACCATTACCAAGCATGATTCGAATCGGTCAATAAACTGGTAAACCCCACACAAAAACCGATTCCCGGATTTGACTTCTTGAGGTTTCAAAGGCCAAAATTTTCATCTAACTTAGCACAAAGATTTCTGCTATTACTTCCAACATCATTGTCGAGTACGATCCGAATCGGTCAATAAACTGATATATCTATTTCTCCGATTTGACCTCTTGAGCCCCTAGAGGCATCAATTTTCACCAAATTTCACTGAAATTTGCCACAAATCCTTCGGCTATGACTTCCAGCATCCGTGGCAAGTATAAACCGAATCGGTCTATATACAGATATAGGCCCCTTAAATACCAATTCACCGATATGACTTCTTGAGACCATAACAGACACACGTAATTCCGAAATTAATTGTTGTAAAATAATTCAAATTCGAACTGAGTCAGTGGAAATCCGGGCGATCACGGAATTCTTGAACTGGTGTGGTGCTAACTTGACGATGTCGAGTGTGAACATTTTTACGGACAGTAAAATGGGCATAAGGGCAATAACAACCAGGACGGTAAGGTTACTAACACTCTTGCAGTGTTAGAAGGAGATTAACACCTTCTCTGGGGGTGGCAAAGTCCGCATCAATTGGGTGCCGGGCCATAACGGAGTAAGGGGGAATGAAAGGGTAGATGATTTGGCAGTGAAGGCCAGTGCACTGCTAATAAATTTGGTTAACCCGAAACCTTTCGGGTCGACGCAGTCCGATTTAAGGGCGTGGGCGACGAATACGCATGCAATATTGTGGAACAGCGAAACGGTCAGTAAGACGGCGATCCAGATCGTGAGAAGACGAGGCTAGTAATGAAAGGAAGCAAGAAGGAGGTCAGTATAGCTGTTGGTATCATGACAGGACACACAAGACTACGAGCTTACTTATATAAAATTGGCGAGGCAAGTGATATAATGTGTGGCGAATGCGGGAAAATGATGAGACGTTGAAGCATTTCCTATATCATTGACCGTCTTTCGCGTCTTACAGATTCGGGCACTTTGATAGGAATACTATACCAGACATGAACTATCTAAGGGGAGTGGCATGGAAAACAATTAAGCATATTGTAAGTAGCACGGAATTTCTAACTTAAAATTTTCTTCTCCGAGGATTTTTTTTACCCATTGCCGAAGGGTGGGGGTATATTGATTTTGTCATTCCGTTTGCAACACATTGAAATATCCATTTCCGACCCTATAAAGTATATATATTTTGATCAGCGTAAAAATCTAAGACGATCTAGTTATGTCAGTTCGTCTCTATGTCCGTCTGTCTGTCCGTCTGTCTGTCCGTCTGTCTGTCCGTCTGTCTGTCCGTCTGTCCGTCCGTCTGCCCATCCGTCTGTCCGTCCGTCGGTCTGTCTGTTGAAATCACGATACAGTCTTTAAAGATAGAGATATTCAGCTGAAACTTTGCACAGATTCTTTTTTTGTCCATAAGCAGGTTAAGTTCGAAGATGGGCTATATCGGACTATATCTTAATATAGCCCCCATATAGACCGATTCGCCGACTTAGGGTCTTAGGCCCATAAAAGGCGCATTTATTGTCCGATGTCGCCAAAATTTTGGACAGTGAGTTGTGTTAGCCCTTCGACATTTTTCTTCAACTTGGCCCTGATCGGTATAGATTTGGATATAGCTGCCATATAGACCGATCTCTCGGTTTTAAGTTTTGGGGCCATAAAAGGCGCATTTAATGTCCGATTTTACCAAAATTTGGGACAGTAAGTTGTGTTGGACCCTTCGATATGCTTCTTCAATTTAGCCTAGATCGGTTAAGATTTGCATATAGCTGCCATATAGACCGATCTATGGATTTTAGGTTTTGAGCCCATTAAAGGTGCATTTATTGTCTGATGTCGCCAAAAGTTGGAATGGTGAGTGAAGTTAAGCCCCTCGATATCTTTCTGCAATATGACACAGATCGGTCAAGATTTGGATATAGCTGCCATATACACCGATCTCTCGATTTAAGGTTTTGGGGCCATAAAAGGCGCATTTATTGTCCGATTTCGCCGAAATTTGGGACAGTGAGTTGTGTTAGGCCCTTCGACATTTTTCTACAAATGGTCCAAATCACGAAAACCGTCGAACGCGTAAAGCTAGCCGCTTGAAAATTCGCTCAGATACTTCTTATTTATGTAGGTCATTGGTGATTGCAAATGGGCCATTTTGGTTCAGGTTTGGGTATAGCTCCCATATAAATCGATATCTGGATTTGACTTCTTGAGTCCTTAGAAGCCGCAATTTTTGCCCGATTTGACTGAAATTTGCACGTAACTTTCTGTGACGAATTCCAAGATTTGGAACAAGTACGGTCTTCATCTATTAACAACTTATTATAAACCGATCTAACAATAAACCTTGTACGGTTCCTAGAAGACTTAATTTTTGACTGGTTTTGCAGAAATTTGGTAGCACATTTTTACATGAAATTACAAAAATATAGCACAGTCGAACTTTGTGCAGTTTTGCTTATTTAAGTGCATTTTTATAATTTTTGTTCTCCACAGTACAAACATGTTAACGTATCCACAACATAGGCTATCTAATTCCGTAAAAGAAAGCCTTTGGTAGCCTCCACATTTATAAGTGCTACACATCGATTATGGTTTTATGCTGAGATAATATTTCAAAAGAATGCACAAACAGATAGATAATACATTCCATTATTTGAAATGCCTACTTTTACAGATTTTAATCACACTTTAATGGATATCTTCATAAAAAGTGTCGAATAAAAAAACAATTACAAATGTTTAATAATTTAAATAGTGTTAACTCCTTAGAGAGTTAAAGCCTATATTAAAATCTGGACCGATCTGGGCCAAATTGAAGAAGAACGTCGAAGAACCCAACACAACCCACTGTCCCAAATTCAGCGACATCGGACAATAAATGCGCATTTTATGGCCCCAAAACCTGAAATCGAGAAATTGGTCTATATGGCAGCTATATCCAAATAAGAACCGATCAGGGCCAAATTGAAGAAAGATGTCGAAGGGCCCAAGATAACTCACTGTCCCAAATTTCAGCAAAATAGGATAACAAATGTGGCTTTTATGGGCCTAAGACTCTAAATCGGAGGATCGGTCTATATGGCAGCTATATCCCATTCAGGACCGATCTGGGCCAAATTGGCGAAGGACGTCGAAGGGCCTAAGACAACGCACTGTCCTAAATTTCAGCAAAATTGGATAATAAATGTGGCTTTTATGGGCCTAAGATACTAAATCGGAGGATCGGTCTATATGGCAGCCATATCCAAATCTGGTTCGATCTCGGCCAAATTTACGAAGGATGTCGAAGGGCCTTATACAACTCACTGTCCCAAAATTTCAGCAAAATCGGATAATAAATGTTTCTTTTATGGGCCTAAGACCCTAAATCGTCGGATCGGTCTATATGGGCGCTATATCAAGATATAGTCCGATATAGCCCATCTTCGAACTTAACCTGCTTATGGACAAAAAAAGAATCTGTGCAACATAAGTACGGTTCAGATCGGACTATATATAGATATAGCTCCAATATAGACCGATCTCCCGATAAGGCGTCTGAAGCCGATAAAAGCTTTAGTTTTTAACCGATTTTGCTTAAATTTAAAACAGTGACTAGTTTTAGACCTATCAACATCTGACTCAGGTATGGTTCAGATCGGACAATATTTAGTTAGCTGCCATATAGACCGATCTGCCGATAAAGGGTCTGAAGCCCATAAAAGCTTTATGTATTGTCCAACTTCGCTGAAATTTGAAACAGTGGCTTAATTTAAGCCTCTCATCATCTAATCTAAGTATGGTTCAGATCATACTATATTAAGTTACAGCTGCCATATAGACCGATCACCCGGTATGACCTGAAGGCCATAAAAGCTTAATTTTTTATCGTATTTCGCTGAAATTTGGAATAGTGCGCAGTTTTAAGACTCCCAACATCCGACCTAAATATGGTTCTGATCGGACTGTGTTTAGATATAGCTGCCATATAGACCGATCTCCCGATAAAGGGTCTGAAGCCCATAAAAACATTATTTTTTATCCAATTTGACTGAGATTGTGAAACTGTGAGTAGTTTTAGGGCTCTATTTAGATATAGCTTTCATATAGACCGATATGCCGGTTAAGGGTCTGAAGCTCACAAATTCTTTATTTGTTCCCCGATTTTGTTGAAATTTTTAATACAAAATTCAACAGTGACCGAATTGGGGTGCATAAGTTGTTCAAATTTTACCGGATTGTGACGTAAGAGGGTTTATGTATATACCCGAGGTGGTGGTTATCCAAAGTTTGGCCCGTCCGAACTTAATGCCTTTTTATTTGTTATTATTTCATATAATATTCGTAGATGGGCCTTAATCGATCCGATGCTTATTTAAATATTTGTTAATGAATTTGGATTTTGTTATTTGAAAACCAACATAACTTTAACATTACTGATTAATTTAAGCTTTTATTTAAGACTTCTTAATTATTTTCTCACTCTTATGGCATACTCTCGTTTTCATGACAATAAATTTATGAAATCCTTTCTTTGCTGCCATTATGAAAATTAATTCAAACTGATGAAAATGTGTGTTTTTCATACTCCCATTCCCATTTATTGAGTGTATGGTACTTGGCATTTTGTATCTATTTGCCTAGCCATTCATCCTCTTCGGTATTTGTTGATAAATTTCGAACTGAAGCATTTCCTTTCATCCTGTCTTCCCATACCAACAATGCTGCCATGATTGGCAGTGCATTGTACAGATCGATGTTTGTGTATGTTAATTACTAATGTACATTTATTTATGTCTGTCAAAGACTACGAGAGCTAGAGTGTGGGACTGCAGCGTAGTCCATAATGGTTGTTGATGTTCTGGCTTTTAGTGTGCAATGGATTGGTCTTCATCCCATTCATAATCATCATTGGCATCAGCATTATAATATAAATGAAAACATTGACGCCATTTAGACTATTTTATACAGAAAATTCTACCGCCATGCCACCGGGTTGTGGTCCCGATAACTTCAACAACGTATGCACTGAGAATGATGCCATTGCAATGCTTCTCTCTCATCGGTTACCACAGAAACCAAATTACAAAAACAAATCCATAATTTTAATGCAGCATAACTATGAATGAATGAGTGAATGAATGAATGAATGAATGGCACAGACAGACTGCAGATAAAAGTGGTTGGTTAGGAGCATTTTTTGTGTGCTGCCTTTGAGCGCCTTTTCTACTTTTTGTTGCACAGTGGTTGGTAAATGGCAGACAAGAAATTACTTATACCTTCAATGAGATCAGCAAGTTAATGATAAGGGAACATAGGGGCGTATACTTCACACACAAAAATACAACGTATACGCACACATGTCACAGATCTTTGCCACATACAGATTCGAAATCCATAATTATACCCACCAACGAAAGATGGTGGCTTAATTTCGCTGGCAGATCGAAATACTCATTTACGAAAATCAGAGGAGCATATACATGGGAGCTGTATCTAAATCCGAATCGTCCCGACAATATACATGTATGGTAGTCCTATATAGTGGTGGCATTAGAGGGCGTGGTGCAAAATTTTTGAGAAGATCTGGTGATTATTGAGCTTGCAACGGTTTCAGAAGTGAAGGCGCTTCATACGAGGGCTGCTTCATAAGTATACGAGTATAAGTAAGTATACGAGTATAAGTAAGTATAAGTATATACGGTGAACATTTTTGTGGGACCATTGATAGACATTGATTGATTGATGTGACATGGATAGAGATGGGTTTCTACCGGGTAAATACCCAATGCTTCGGTATTTATTGGGTAAATACTAAATAAATACCTTTTTTATACCCTCTACCGTAGGGTGGGGTATATTCATTTTGTCATTCCGTTTGCAACATATCGAAAGATCCATTTCTGAACCTATAAAGTATAAATATTCAGGATCAGCGTTAAAATATAAGACAATCTAGCCCTGTCCGTCCGTCTGTCCATGGAAATCATGCAACAGTATTTTAAAATAGAGATATTGAGCTGAAATTTTGCACAGATTCTTTTTTTGTCCAAAAGCATGTTAAATTCTAAGATGGGCTATATCGGACTATATCTTCATATAGCCCATATTCATATAGCCCCCATATAGACCGATCCGCCGATTTGGGGTCTTAGGCCCATAAGAGCTACATTTATTATCCGATTTTGTTGAAATTTAGGACAGTGAGTTGTGTTAGGCCACCCGACATCATTCTTCAATTTGGCCCATATTGGTCCAGATTTGGATATAGCTGCCATATAGACCGATCCTCCGATTTGGGGTCTTAGGCCCATAAAAGCCACACTTATTATCCGATTTTGCTGAAATTTGGGACAGTAAGTTGTGTTAGGCGACATTCTTCTTCAATTTGGTCTATATCGGTTCATATTTGGATATAGCTGCCATATAGACCGATCTCTCGATATAAGGTTTTAGGCCCATAAAAGCCGCACTTATTGTCTGATTTCGCGAAATTTGGGACAATGAGTTGTGTTAGGCTCTTCGACATTTTTGTCCAATATGACATAGATCAGTTCAGATTTAGATATATCTGCCATATAGACCGATCTCTAGTTTAAAGGTTTTTGGTCCATAAAAGGCGCATTTAATGTCCGATGTAGCCGAAATTTGGGACAGGGAGTTGTGTTAGGCTCTTCGACATTTTTCTGAAATTTGGCTCAGATCGGTCTAGATTTGTATAGAGCTGCCATATAGAACGATTTCTCGATTTAAAGTTTTGAGGCCATAACAGGCGGATTTATTGTCCGCTGTCGCCGAAATTTGGGACAGTGAGCTGTGTTGGACCCTTCAACATTCTTCTTCAATTTCGGTCAGATCAGCCCAGATTTGAATATAGGTGCCATATAGACCGATCTCTCGGTTTGAGGTTTTGGGCCCATAAAAAGCGAATTTACAGGCAAATAGCAATCAAACTTATGCCACATTTTATTCATTAATCTTCTAAATCCATACAGGAAATATTTTATAACTTCAAGAACTGCAATTTTAAAATCGACACGGTAATTCTGAATTAAGTATCATCCAAATCGGATGAAAAATGCTCCTTTTATACTCTATATCGGTAGATCGGTCTATATGGCAGCTATATCCAAATATGGTCCGATCTGGACGATGTTCGACACAAAGGTGTAGAGGTCTATCAAAACGCACCGTTTTAAATTTCATCAAAATCGGATGAAAAGTTCTACTTTTATGGGCTTAATACTCTATATCGGTAAATCGGTCTATATGGCAGCTATATCCAAATATAGGTCGGTTTGGACCACACTTCACAGAAATGGGAAGAACACACTGTGTCAAATTTCATGAAATTTGGGTAATAAATGGAACATTTATGGCCGATATAAAGTATTTATCGGGAGATCGGTCGGTCGGTCTATAGGGCAGCTATATTCAAATAAAGTCCGATCTGAACACACAGAAATGGGGTCTACCAGAACTCACTATGGCAAATTTCATCGAAATCGGATGAAAAATGACCAATTTATTTCCCCAAGACTTTAAGTCTGGAGATTGTCCTATATAGCGGCTATATATAACTTAAATCCTATTTTATGAGCTCAGAAGATCAGGTTAATATACAAATAATAAGAAATCATCAAAAATTTTTTGCAAAATGTTTTTATACCCAAGTTATCTGCAAAATTATAAATACCCAGCTTTTGGGTATAAACGGGTAAATGCCCGAGTATTTACCCAATTTGCCGGGTAAATACCCTTTGGGTATTTATATAGCAGTCCTTGTCAATTTCTAGAAAAACACCCCCGCCAAAATTTCTGGAGGTTGGTTAAAAAACGTATAATTGTATTTAGTATTTCACAAAATCGGACGAAAAAAATAGTATAGTTCAAATCGATTCAGATTTAGATATATCTGAATCGATTTGAACTAAAATTGGCACACATAGTAAAAGTCATAAAAGAAGACATTGCACAACATTTTGAGAGAATCTATCAAAACATACGCTGACAAAGGCTTTAAAACTGAAAATCGAGTAATACATATACATATGTATATTCCATATGCATCGAGATCTGAACCGATTTTTATAAAATTCGCAAGTTATTTTCGCTATATCCAAATCTAAGCCGATGTCCTCCAAATTCAACAAGCCTCGTCTCGAGGCAAAAAAAAAAAATCTCCTATATAACATGGGGAGGATGTAGTGCACATATTTTCCGACAATCCACTGCTGCTTCTTGAGTGTGGTGCTGTCTTTGTTATTGATGTTGGCAAATCAATTTAGTGGCACTTCTTTTAAGCGAACAAAAAGCAAATCAACGTAAGTACCTTGAAAAGCACAAACGGAAATATTTCATTTTTCTTCTGTATTGCTTTGGTAATTTTTATTTCTTACCTGCTTCTCTCATTGTAAAATGAGCTCCGCACGAATCTGAAGAGAGGAAAAAAGAAAACTGCTTTAAATGTTTTTTACAGGTTAACAACGGAAGCATTGCCCTTACATATAGTTACAGTAAGAAAAATGAAAAATTATGTATACATTTCATTTCTTTTCCATGAAAGAAGTCTCAAACTCCGCATCTGGTACCAAAGACCACTCCAAGTCCATCCACTATATGACCAGGAGTTTGGCATATGGAAAAACACATATCCCAGCTACTGATGTCTCACATTAATGGTAAAAAGAACTCTGTTAACCCAATTCACTACGCCGGTAAGTCTCATAGATAGTATAACATCAGCAACCCGACTGAAAACCTACAGGCCAAGAGGTATCTCAAGCTGTTGAGACGCATACCTTAGCTTGTAGAGAAAATGTCGGTAACAGAACGCATACCGAAGATTGAACTTAAGTCTCAAACACAAAAAATTACACAACAACGTGTGACAACTATAGGCGAATGGATTTTCTAATGCATTTTTTCTGTGTGAAAAAAGGTATTGAAATTTATATTCAATACATTCAACATTCAATAACACAAATACTTCTTATAAAAGAAGGTCGGTTGGGATTGAAAATGACCCAAATCGTTCGATTTTTGATATAGCTGCCACATAAACCGATTTCCCATTTGATTTCTTGAACGATTGGTTTTGGTTTGCTATGATTTGCTATGACTTCCAATAACGGTGCCATTTATGGTATTAATCTGTTCATAACCATACATAGCTGCCACATAAAAAAATCTCCCGATTAGACTTCATGAGCTTATAGAGGTCGCAGTTCTTATAGAGGTCGCAGTTCTTACGATTTGGCTGAAATTTTGTATGTGGCGTTGTGCAACGACTTCCAACAACTGTGCACGGTACATACGGTTCCGAGATCATGGCTTCTGGGGCCTTTAGAGTCAAAATTATTATCCGATCAAGCTGAACTTTTGTATGAATTGTTTTGTTTCGACTTCCAACAAATATCCCAATTATGGTCTAAATTGGTTCTTACCCTGATATAGCTCCCATATAAACCGATCTCCCTATTATACTTCTTGAGCCTCTTATCCGATTTGCAAAATGAATATACCGATGGCATTCAACATACCAGCCAAATATGGTCTGAATCGGTCCAATCGGTCAGAATTTTACTTTTTGATCCCCTATAGGGCGCACTTCTTATTCGATTCGGGTTAAATCTTGCACATAACTTAAACAGTGGACTCCAACATACAAATAATGTACGGTCCGAATCAGTTCACAACCTGATATAGCTCCAATAGCATGTACATTTTCATACCCACCATTAGGATGAGGATATATTCATTTTGTCATTCCGTTTGCAACACATCGAAATATCCATTTCCAACCCTGTAAAGTTTATATATTCTTGATCAGCGTAAAAACCTAAGACGATCCATCCGTCTGTCTGTTGAAATCACAGTACAGTCTTTAAAAATAGAGATATTGAGCTGAAACTTTGCACAGATTCTTCCTTTGTTTATAAGTAGTTTAGGATCGACGATGGGCTATATCGGACTATATCTTGATATAGCCCCCATATAGACCGATCCGCCGATTTAGGGTCTTAGGCCCATCAAATCCACATTTATTATCCGATTTTGCAGTGAGTTGTGTTAGGCCCTTGGACATCTCTCGTCAATTTGGCTCAGATCGGTCCAGATTTGGATATAGCTGCCATATAGAACGATCTTTCGATTTAAGGTTCTGGGCCCATGAATGGCGCATTTATTGTCCGATTTCGCCGAGATTTGGGACAGTGCATTGTGTTAGATTCTTCGACATTTTTCTGCAACTTGGCCCAAATCGGTCCAGATTTGGATGTAGCTGCCCATAAAAGGCGCATTTATAATCCGATTTCACTGAAATTTGGTACAGGTACTTATATTAGGCTTTTCGACATCCGTGTTGTGTATGGTTCAGATCGGTTTATTTTTAGATATAGTTGCTATGGGACATAAGGTATGTAATTTTCACCAGATTTTGATGAAAGGTGGTTTACATATATACCCGAGATGGTGGGTGTCCAAAGTTCGGCCCGGCCAAACTTAACGCCTTTTTACTTGTTAAAACCATATTCGTATTCTACTTTTCAATACCTTGCATTTGATATCCATATTATCATTATAGGTCCACTTGTGATTTTGGGTGACATTTTTTGAGTAACGGGGGAGGGTCCACCCCTTCCGATATCAACAAATTATAAAGCATATTTCTTCTTTCTGACTATAATCGTAATCTACTACCGAATAATATTCATTTGCGTTCAATATTGTCATGGTCGTCCAATAAATCTATTTTAGGGAATTTTGGGGTTGGAGCGGCCCCCCAGAACAAACGGAACAAACAAATAAACAAACACTAATTAATTTTTATACCCTCCACCATAGAATGGGGGTATACTAATTTCGTCATTCTGTTTGTAACGCCCCGAAATATGCGTCTAAGACCCCATAAAGTATATATATTCTTGATCGTCATGTCACTTTAAGTCGATCTGTCCGTCCGTCCGTCCGTCCGTCTGACTGTCAAAAGCACGCTAACTTTTGAAGGAGTTAAGCTAACCGCTTGAAATTTTGCACAAATACTTCTTATTAGTGTAGGTCGGATGGTATTGTAAATGGGCCAAATCGGTCCATGTTTGGATATAGCTGCCATATAAACCGATCTTGGGTCTTGACTTCTTGAGTCTCTAGAAGGCGCAATTCTCGTCCGATTTTATTGAAATTGTGTACGTAGTGTTTTGGTAGCAAAAATTGCAAATTTGCCGCAGTGCGACACCTCTTTGAAGAGAAGTTTTACATGGCATAGTACCTCACAAGCATTAGGAGGGGAAAACCACCGCAGACAAATTTTTTGGATGGTCTCGCCAGGATTTGAACCCAGGCGTTCAGCGTCATAGGCGGACATACTAACCTCTACGCTAGGGTGACCTCCACGTTAAGGATGGTTTAAATCGGTCCATGTTTTGATATAGCTGCCATATAAACAGATCTTGGGTCTTGACTTCCTGAGCCTCTAGAGGGCGCAATTCTCGTCAGATTTGGCAGAAATTTTGTACAAGGGCTTCTCTCATGACCTTCAATATACGTGTCTAGTATGGTCTGAATCGATCAATAGCCATATAAACCTATCTCCCGATTTTGGTTCTTAAGCCCCTACAAGGCGCAATTCTTATCCGAATGAACTGAAATATTACACAATGACTTCTACAATGTTCAGCATTCATTTATGGTCCGAATCGGACTATAATTTGATATAGCTCCAATAGCATAACAGTTCTTATTCAATATACATGTTTGTCTAAATAGAGATTCCGCGCATAGAACTCGACAAATGCGATCAATGGTGGAGGGTATATAAAATTCGGCCCGGCCGAACTTAGCACGCTCTTATAAGATAAATTAAGGGTTATCATATGTCAAATTTGCATAAAGTTGGCATTAGAAAATATAAGAATTTATATGTTCTAATGCTTAAATTGGATAATCGAAAATAAGCCCAATTTAAGCATTTGTGTTCCATTAGAGAGCAGATCGTATATAAAACAAGTGAAATTTTCTTTATAGACTTTCGATTGATGGTGGTTCTCATAAAAATCTCGATTTCTTCGAGTGTATCTTTTGCACACCATCATACCAACTGAAAAGCTCATTGTCTCGCCTTAAATTTCATGACCCTCTGGCCAAAAAGGAAATGAAGATTATGACGAACATTACGTATTACTCACAACGTGCAAGTGTCTGCGCTACATCCGAAACCGGTGGAAGGGAGGGAGGGCAAATTCATACAATTTATGGTCATCTCATGAAATTGAGGTAAATTCCCTTGGAATAGCAAGCATATGATTTAAGTATGAACAAGGATTATGCAAATTAAAAACAATTAAATAAATAACAAATAATAATCTATGAAGGACACAAAGAACTCTCATACACACACCCACACACACACACTCACAAGAAGGGGAATGCAGAGAAATACCTCCATGCAATAAATCAAAACAAAAAGACAGCAACAAATGTGATTTGCAAAATGTTTGCAATCATATGCAGGTCTCTCTCTCTTTCAGACGGGGGCGGATAGTAATGTTTAGATTTCTAAACATGGGATATTAGTTGATGTGTGTCATGGAAATGTTTTAGCCTTGAGAACGAATAGATAAGATACTTTCCATTTTTTGTTTATTTTCATGAGGAACCCTCGTGTTCCCGTATTCCCTCAGTTTAGCTGCACCAAGGCAACCAAAAACCCCACACGAGCTGCTAAGTCAGCGCATTGGACACCTTATTCTAGACACCTTATTCATTTGGTTGCACCCAAACCAACTACTTACAACCATTCATGGGAAACCTTCATGCTCCCGTATTCCCACAAGTAACACGAGCCGCCTATTCAACACCCCACTACAGGTTAATAGCCCAATATTCTACACGGGCCACTGTGTCAGCAAGAAATGCAATGGCAACGTTGGCAGAGCGACAGCGGCGCAACATAATGTGGTGGCTTAGTTTTAAGTAACAGCATTATTGTAAGCTCAGTTTTTAACTCATACTCAATGAATAAAGTTTAATCCATTCATTAAAAATAATTTATATAAGGATGAGATTTCAAAGAAATAAATGAGTATCAAAAAAGTACTCCGGGATTAAACTCGTTTCATTCATTTGGTCCTTCGAACCTTCGGTACGGTTAAGTGTGTTTAAAGTAAAAGTTGGTGATTCTTGCAAAGTAGTAAAGAATAAACAAAGATTTAATACACGTATCGAATCAGTGTAAGTGATTTAAAATTGAAAGAAAAATGTTCACAAGGAGTCAATCGGATTCTCTGTTGGAGAAATTGAAAAACCTTGAACATTTGTTGGCAGTAAAAGCAGTTGACCTCGATGTGGAGGAAATGTTACTGCCAGTTGTCAAGAAAAATAGAAAGTGGCTGCAGGAAATCATTGTAGGCTACAACAAGTTAAACAAGGATATCGGAAAGTCGTCCAGTGGGCATGAAGAAGAGGTCCAGGAGCTGCAAAGACGAGTAGAAGAAGCAATTAGCAAAATGGATAAAATTGTGCAAGGGTTTGAGCAGCAAGAAAAAGGAGCCTCAGCCAAAGTGGCAGCTAATCAGGACGCAGAGATAACGCAAGGCAGTGCGGAGAAAAAATTAATGGTAACGCAAGGTGCAGCTGCATTGGCACCTAGCGAACAAACGGCAAATGAGAGTAACACCCAGCCGAGAGATCAGGCAATTAGCAGAGAGCAAGAAAAGCCTGTGTCGAAGCTAAGAAGAAAATTTGAATTGAAGTATAGAACTATTACAAGAAAGCTGGAAGTAATAGAAAGCAGATTGCCAACTGCGAATAAAAGTTATTTAAATATGCAATGGCTGGCGTTGCAATCAGAGTATGGACAACTGGAATCAATAGTGGAAATAATTATTGATGATGATGACGAAGATGATTTAGACATGATTGAGGCTTGGGACTGTATCAAGGAAAGATACGTGGATGTCTGTGTGGAAATTGAAGAACGTGTGGAAACAATGCAAAATACAGGATCAACAAGTTTAATTAGATTGGAAGAGTTAAAAGTGCCCATATTCAGTGGGTATATCAACGATTGGAATTCCTTCAAAGAAATATTTACAAAGTTAGTAGAGGAGGACAGAAGGCTATCGGAAGTCGAAAAATTTTATCGACTTAAAAGTGTGGTGAAAGGTGATGCTGCTCGCTTAATACAACATCTTCAAGTGACAGGGGAGAACTACAGTGCGGCATGGAAGATACTGGAGCAGAGATACGATAACCGGCGGCTGTTATTCTGCACATTGTTTGACAAGATCATCGACCACGGCATAATAAATATTCAGTATAGCAACAGTATAAAGCAGCTATTGGATACGGCTACGGAATCATTACATGCATTGAAAGCTATGGGAATGAAGGTAGACGAGGCAGATCCATTCATTGCTCGGATCCTTATTAGAAAGCTAGATAAGGAAGGATTGCTGAAATATGAGCAATGGGTCCAGAAATCAAAAGAAGTCCAAAGGCTAGAGGATGTCCTGTCTTTTCTGGAGCAGCAATACTTGGCTTTGGAAGCGGTATACAGCAAAAAAGGAAACACGCATCAAAGAGCAAAAACAACACAGTCATACCAAACAACTCAACGATCGTGCGCATTTTGTCAAGCATCAGGACATGGGTTAAAAGAGTGCTACAAATTTTTGAAACTGCAACCAGCTGAAAAAGGTGCGTGGGCACAAAAAATGAAAATGTGCAAAATTTGTTTGAGTCACCCGTCGGAAAAGAAATGCTTCAAATTTAACACCAAGTGCGAAAAGTGCGGCGGAAAACATATTACTATGCTTCACGTCGAAGGAAACAAAACGCAGGAAACTCAGAGATCAAACTCCAAAGCTCAATTAATCATGGAAGGCAATGCTGTCACTCTGTTGGCAACAGCACAAATACGAGTAAAGGCTGCAAGTGGTGAGCAAATTTTAATGAGAGCCTTAATCGATCAAGGTTCTCAACGCACTTCAATTTCGGAAGAGGCAGCCCAAATACTGAGGTTACCCAGAAAGAAGTTAGTTACAGATTTAGTGGGTCTGGGTAACACGACAGTCGGCAGATCAAAAGCCATCATGCAAATTGAAATCAAACCACGGTTTGAGAGCGATGCGGTTCATGTTATAGATGCTATGGTGTTGTCAACATTATCTTCAGCGCAACCTGATAGAAATTTGAACGTCAGTGTGGAGAGCTGGCGAAATTACTGTTTGGCTGATCCGCTGTTCTATAAGTCCGATAGAATTGACTTATTAATTGGTGCAGATTTATATCATGAAATCATTCAAGAAGGGGTAGTCAAAATTGGCTCTTTGTCTGGACAAGAGACGTCACTTGGTCTCATAATCTGTGGTTGCGTTTGCGGACATGAATCTGGAAATGCCGTGATGGCGGTTACGAAAGAGCTGGAAAGATTTTGGGAGATGGAGGAAGTATGTGAAGATGACGACGTCAAGGAAGATCGATGCGAGCAGCTCTTTACAACAACAACAACAATAAATGAGGATAAGAGATTGGTGGTGAGATTGCCGTTTAAGGAGGATATCGAGTTGGGCGCATCAAGGAAAATGGCGTTAGCACGTTTTTTAAATCTTGAAAAAAGATTGGAAAAGGATGAAAAGTTACAGAAACAATATTGTGCTTTTATGAAGGAGTATTTGGAGATGGGGCATATGAAAAAGGTCTCAAGAAGAAATAGTGGAAAGTACTATTTACCACATCAAGCGGTGATAAGAGAAAGCCATCTTACAACAAAAGTTCGGGTGGTATTTGATGCTTCAGCCAAGACATCGAATGGTAAAAGCTTAAACGACGTACTTGAAATTGGTCCAAAACTACAACAAGATATATTTCAAATTCTATTGAAATGGCGATTATGGAGATTTGTCTTGGTAGCGGATGTGGAGAAAATGTATCGACAAGTGTTAGTAGCAGATAAAGATCAGTCATACCAATGCATATTGTGGCGCGAGAATAAACATATGCCAATTGAGGAGTTTGCGCTAACGACTGTTACCTACGGAACAGCATGTGCTCCATTTCTGGCAAAACGAGCTCTAATTGAAATTGGAAAAGAGTGCAGCGAACGGAATCCAAAGATTCAAGCCATCATAGAAAATGATTTTTACATGGATGATTTGATGACAGGTGCTGATTCAGTACAGGAATGCATTGGAATTCATCATGACATCAGCCAACAATTGGATAAGTTTGGTTTCAAGCTGCGTAAATGGATGTCTAATGAAAATGACATATTGGAAGCAATACCAAATGTTGGCGAAAATGAAGTCATTAGGATTGAGGAAGGCGAAACAATGAAAACGTTGGGTGTTCAATGGGATCCCCATACAGATAATTTTGCTTTCTATTTTCAGATCATTGAAGATAACAAGTTGACTAAGCGGAAGGCGCTTTCCACACTGGCCAAGATATATGATCCTTTGGGTTGGCTGGCTCCTGTAACCATTCTAGCCAAGCTATTCATTCAGCGACTATGGGTAATGGATATGGCATGGGACGACCAGTTAAGCTCTGAGATGATAAAGGAATGGGATGTCATCATGAGGAAATTGCCCGACTTAGCAGAAATCCGAATACCGCGTTGGTTGTCTACCTCATCACTAATGGAAATAGAACTGCATGGTTTTGCTGATGCTTCGGAAAAGGCGTACGCAGCTGTCATATACATCCGGGCCGCAAACAAAGTTACGTTGGTAGCAGCAAAATCTAAGGTAAACCCAGTGAAAAATAGGAAAACACTGCCAAAACTTGAATTGTGTGCAGCGCATCTGTTGGCTAAATTGATGCTTAATGTGGAAAAGTTAATAGTCCAAAAACAACAGAAATATTTATGGAGCGATTCAACTATTGCTCTAGCATGGATCGCAAAGGCTGAAAATATTAAAGACAAATTTGTTCGGGTTAGAGTAGAGGAAATTAAGAAGTCTGTTCCTGGTGCCGTATGGGGTCATGTGCGATCCAAGGAGAATCCAGCGGATGCTGCATCAAGAGGGATGAAGCCAGAGCTGCTAAAAGGAGATGAGTTATGGTGGAGTGGTCCACATTGGCTGCTGGAGAAAAACAATTGGCCCATATCGACGGTTCAACCCTTTGTTGGAGTTCTAAAGGAAAATAAACAGGAAGACGATGTCATCATGCAGTTAATTACGAGGATTTCTAGCTACAAAAAACTCATAAGAATTATAGCATATGTGCGAAGATTTATTGAACGTGCTCAGCGTAAACCAGGAAAAAATGAATTAACTGCGGAAGAAATAAACGAGGCAGAGCAATTAATAATTACGAGCGTGCAGGCAAACCAATTTTCGTTAGAGATTTCGTGTCTAAGGAATGGCAGCGAAGTACCGACGAGGAGCAAGATATGTGGACTAACACCGTTCATTGATGCAGCTGGAGTGTTGAGAGTTGGAGGCAGGCTGGAGAATTCTGGTTTAAGCTTCAACAGAAAGCATCCAATTCTATTGGGGAAAGGTTGTCTGGTGGATCGAATAATTGATGGCATCCATACAGAAACGCTACATGGAGGTGCGAAACTCATGGAAAATGAACTACGCAGCAGATATTGGGTGATTGGTGCCAAAAATGCCATCAAGAGAGCAGTTCGGTCATGCGTCAAATGTTTGCGTTATAGGCGAGAAACTGCGGCTCAATTAATGGGTAACCTACCAGAAAGCAGAGTTTGTGTGTCTCATCCATTTGATCACACAGGAATTGATTATGCAGGTCCTATTCAAATGAAGGTGTCTAAAGGAAGAGGACAGCGAGCTTACAAAGGATACATAGCTGTATTTGTTTGTATGGCAACCAAAGCATTACATTTGGAGGCAGTCAGCGATCTAACAACAGAAGCGTTTTTGGCTGCGCTACGGCGATTCTTCAGTAGAAGAGGAAAAAGTAGCCATATATATTCGGACAATGGCACTAATTTCGTGGGAGCGGCAAGACATCTGGATAAAGAGTTCGTCAAAGCGGTGCAGCAAAATTCAGACGTGGCTCATATATTAGCATCTGAGCGAATACAGTGGCACTTTATTCCGCCCGGAGCTCCTCACTTCGGAGGATTGTGGGAGGCTGCCGTGAAGTCTGTGAAGCACCATTTGAGACGGGTTGTTGGTGAAACGAAATTAACGTATGAGGAAATGGCAACGTTTTTGTCGCAGATAGAAGCTGTTCTCAACTCTCGTCCCTTGTGTCCACTCAGTGAGGACAACTGCGAGATTTTAACGCCAGGACACTTTGTAGTCGGAAGACCATTGCTAAGTATTCCAGAAAGAGGCGTGGAGAATAAACTGGGATCTTTAGACAGGTGGAAAATAATTCAAAGAATGCGGGATGATTTCTGGAAACAGTGGCGCAATGACTATCTGAGTAGTCTTCAGCAGAGAGTAAAATGGAAAACTCCAGTACCAAATATCAAGGTTGGACAGATGGTGATAGTGAGGGATGAAAATACTGCTCCTGGAAGGTGGCCTTTGGGAAGTATTGCGGAAGTACATAAAGGCAAAGATGGAAAGGTTCGAGTCGCTACAGTAAAGGTCGCTAAACAAAAGGGGTTGTTAAAACGGCCCATACACAAGTTATGCCCGCTGGAGATATTCGCTAATGGTGGTGAAAAGGAAGCCGACATTGAAGTGTCGCAGACATATATTTGCAAATTACCTCAAAAAAGAAAAATAAACGTAGCAATGATGTTATGGATGATCATGGCAATGATGGCAAGTGTTCAATCGATGTCAACCTCAATTACCGGCGGTGCGATAAAAGAATTGGGAAATGACACAATCATTTATATGGATAAAATTGGCAGAATCAACCGAGTAACATCGTCATGGAACCTTATGACATATTTCGATCTGCACGGGTATTTTGTCACGGTGAATCATCTGGATAAGGGTCTAGAAGCGTGTAAATCATTATGTGTTCGGCTGAGATCGTTCGAGCAGCAGTGCGACACGCAGATGGATATTATGACGAACAGACTGAACACTATAGATGAGAACCACTTGTTACTCTCACACAAAAAACGTCAACGAAATAAAAGGGCTCCTTTAGAGTTTGTTGGGTCTCTTTTCCACATTCTTTTCGGAGTAATGGATGCGGACGACAGAGAGAGTATGGAAGCAAATATGAAAAATGTACTTGAAAATCAGCACAACTTGAAATATTTGGCTGAGAAGCAAACGTCTGTGGTGGAAGCAACGCTTAATGTGCTGAAAAAGACCACGGATGAAATAAATGGACAGTTTAAAGAGCTGAATGAGAAGGTGCAAAACATAAGTCAGATGCTGAACACTGACTATTCCCTCTTCAAAAAGGCGATGGACTTCTTCGCGGTAGCCGATCAACTTAGCAGCTTGTTTACTGAAGTGGAACATATTCAAGCCAGGGTAATTGGCTTATTAATTGACATCAACCATGGAAAAGTAAATCCAAATTTAGTACGGCCAAACCAGTTGCAGGCAGAGGTGATGAAAATAAAGGATCAGCTACCTAAAGGACTAAGGTTGCCTGGTGAGAAGGACAATGTGTTGCAGGCAATATACAAGGTGATGACGGCGCATGGTCTGCTGGTGGAAGAAAAATTAGTGATTGACGTGCAGATTCCCTTGGTAGAAAAATCATCAGCAGAAATATTCCGCGTCGTACCACTGCCGATGGTGAGAAACGGAACCGCAATGGTAGCAGCTTTAAGACAGCAGTTCCTGGCCTACAACTATGAAATGGATGCTTATCATCTACTGTCGCAGTCATTGATGAACCAATGTCAGCTAACTGGTGAAGATGAATTTCTTTGCAGAGGCAACTGGGCCTGGGAAGACGCCAACGATCATTCATGTGAGCTAGCAGCGCTTAAGCCAACAAGTAAATATGGCTGCCAGTTTTTGAAGACTCAGAACAGGAATTTTTGGATTGAGCTGAAGACAAGAGGGTCATGGTTGTTTAAAACTAAAGATCAAGTTTCGGCCCATATTCTATGTGCTGAGCGCACTAAAGGAGTATTTGAATTACCAGGCCTAGGTATCATCACTCTCCAGCCTGGGTGTACTGCTAGGATTGGACGAACCGTATTAACTGCGTCACAAGAAGCAAAAACTGAGATGTCCTATAATTCCACATCATATATCTTGAGAGAGGTGAAGGACATAGCGATGGTGGACGAGCTAAACTACAATAAAATCGATCATTCGTCAACGATTCAAGGATTGGAGGAAGAAATTAAAATGATGAAGGCGAATCCGATCCACCTTAAGGAGCTATCATGGCATCACATCAGTGGTCATATTTCACTAATCTTAATAATATTATTTTTAAGTTATGTAATCTATAAGTATTTAACAAGAGAAAGTAACATAGTTTTGGCCGCCCGCAGAATGTTTAGATTTCTAAACATGGGATATTAGTTGATGTGTGTCATGGAAATGTTTTAGCCTTGAGAACGAATAGATAAGATACAGTCCATTTTGCTGAATTTTTACAGTTTATAAGTAGAGCTATTTCATAATTAGTTTTGGCCGCCCGCAGAATGTTTAGATTTCTAAACATGGGATATTAGTTGATGTGTGTCATGGAAATGTTTTAGCCTTGAGAACGAATAGATAAGATACTTTCCATTTTTTGTTTATTTTCATGAGGAACCCTCGTGTTCCCGTATTCCCTCAGTTTAGCTGCACCAAGGCAACCAAAAACCCCACACGAGCTGCTAAGTCAGCGCATTGGACACCTTATTCTAGACACCTTATTCATTTGGTTGCACCCAAACCAACTACTTACAACCATTCATGGGAAACCTTCATGCTCCCGTATTCCCACAAGTAACACGAGCCGCCTATTCAACACCCCACTACAGGTTAATAGCCCAATATTCTACACGGGCCACTGTGTCAGCAAGAAATGCAATGGCAACGTTGGCAGAGCGACAGCGGCGCAACATAATGTGGTGGCTTAGTTTTAAGTAACAGCATTATTGTAAGCTTAGTTTTTAACTCATACTCAATGAATAAAGTTTAATCCATTCATTAAAAATAATTTATATAAGGATGAGATTTTGAAGAAATAAATGAGTATCAAAAAAGTACTCCGGGATTAAACTCGTTTTATTCAGTAAGGCTGAAGAAAATTAATGTGAAACACGTTGTAAGACCCCTTAATATAAGTATATTATTCATTCGGACAGACACATTCTAACAAATATTTGTAGAAAAAAAAAAACACAATAACGTTCATATGTAAGAGAAAGTTTAGAAAATGTTGCTGGACACTAGGGATTCGCCAAATATTGCATAGTTGTAAAGGGTATTTTAAATAACTTTTCCACCTTAAAACGTTTTTGAAGGAGAAATAGAGAAACGTGCTGGAGTTAAAAACAAGTAAGAAGGCGTTAAGTTCGGACGGGCCGAACTTTGTATACCCACCACCTCGGGTATATATGTGAACCACATTTCGTCAAAATCCAGTGAAAAATGCATACCTTATGCCCCATAGCAGCTCTACAGATATCATCCGATTTAGACCAAATGCTTATAAGTACATGTCATTGTTCAACCGAGAGATCGGTCTATATGGCAGCTATATCCAAATCTGGACCGATCTGAGCCAAATTGAAGAATGAAATTGAGTGGTGTAACACAACTCCCTGTCCCAAATTTCGGCGACATCGGACAATAAATGCGCCTTTTATGAAACCAAAACCTTAAATCGAGAGATCGGTCTATATGACAGCTATATCCAAATTTGGACCGATCTGGACCAAATTAACGAAGGATGTCGAAGGGCTCAACGCAACTTACTGTCCCAAATTTCAGCAAAATCGGATAATAAATATGGCTTTTATGGGCCTAAGACCATGAATCGGAGGAACGGTCTATATGGCAGCTATATCCAAATCTGGACCGATCTGGACCAAATTAACGAAGGATGTTGAAGGGCTCAACGCAACTTACTGTCCCAAATTTCAGCAAAATCGGATAATAAATGTGGCTTTTATGGGCCTAAGACCCTAAATCGGCGGATCGGTCTATATGGGGGCTATATCAAGATATAGTCCGATTTAGCCCATCTTCGAAATTAACCTGCTTATGGACAAAAAAAAGAGTCTGTGCAAAGTTTTAGCTCAATATCTCTATTTTTGAAGACTGTAGCGTGATTTCAACAGACAGACGGACAGACGGACGGACATGTCTAGATCGTCTTAGATTTTTACGCTGATCAAGAATATATATACTTTATAGGGTCGGAAATGGATATTTCGATGTGTTGCAAACGGAATGACATAATGAATATACCCCCAATCTTTCGGTGGTGGGTATAAAAACTTGAGGCATTATTGTTGTTGTGATAAATTAAGCTCATTATGAAGTTAAGCTAAAAAGGGCTATGAAGAACATCTAAACTTTGATTTCCTTTTTTCTTACAGACGCAGGTTATCAGAGTGGAAGTCTTGGGGGTCGATTCCGACCAGAGATGTCGACGCGTCAGTGCTGTCCATGATCCTACCACTCTAGCCCTAACTTATCCAAGCTATAAAAAATAAGGTTATACAAAATTTGTCCAATATCTTATCATGAAATCCTTGGAGTTTCAACCACTACATTCAATGCATTACCCTGATGTACATAATGGTGGAATACAAAAAAATCAAAGAAAGTGCGTTCGAATGTATTCCTCATTCACTTGCAGTGAAGTGTCGGTGGATGTGAAGCCCAATGAACTTATAACAATCGTGTTTTAATACATGTAGTTTACTTGCAGAAAACCATTACTGCAGCGCAGTTGTCACCATATTCTTTTATACATAACACTTAAACGAGGGTTGTATAGAATGTAAGGGAACTTTATATTAGAGCAACGAAGCAAACTCTACAGATGGCGCCATCGACACAGTCTTGGATTGACGGAACCCTAGTATTGCCATCTGGAAGATCATGTTACACGGATGGATCAAAGCTAGAGGACAGAGTGGGCTTGGGGTCTACATTGAGAACCCAGGAAATGAGATCTGTTTTAGGCTGCCCGACCATAATACGGCCCTGCAGGTGGAGATCCGGGCGATCACGGAATGCGCGAAATGGTGAGGTGCTAACGTGAGGACGTCGAGTCTAAACTTCTTTACCGACAGTAAAATTGCCATAAGGGCAATAACAACAAGGACGGTAAGATCACGAACAGTCTTACAGTGCTAGAAGGAGATTAACGCCTTCTCTGAGGATGGTAGAATCCACATCGTTTGGGTGCCGGGCCGCAAGCGAGTAAGGGGCAGATGATTTGGCGGTGAAGGCCAGAGGACTGCTGTCAATAACCATGGTTAACCCGAAGCTTTTCGGGTCGACGAAGTCGGAGTTAAGGGAATGGGCGTCGAATGCTTATGCAAAATTGTGGAACAGCGAAACGGTCGGTAGGACAGCGAAAATCCTATGGGGGGATCCCGAACGTGAGAAGACGATGCTATTACTGAAAGGAAGTAAAAAGGAAGTCAGTATGGCTATTGGTATCATAATGCGACACATAGGACTATGAGCTCATTTATGTAAAATCAGTGCGGCAGGTGATAGCATGTGTAGGGCATGCGGGGAAGATGATGAGCCGTTGGAGCATTTCCTTTGTCATGGCCCGGTTTTCGTGTCTAACAGATACCGGATCTTAGGTGGGGACACAATACCAGACAACTTAGGGGAGTGGTATTGAAAATAGTTAAGGATTTTGTAAGTAGCACGAAATACCTAACTTAAAATTTTCTTTTTATACCCAACACCGAAGGATGGGGGTGTATTCATTTTGTCATTCCGTTTGCAACACACCGAAATATCCATTTCCGACCCTATTAAGTACATATATTCTTGATCAGCTCAAAAATCTAAGACGATCTAGGCATGTCAGTCCGTCTGTCCGTCTGGCTGTTGAAATCACGCTACAGTCTTTAAAAATAGAGATATTGAGCTGAAACTTTGCACAGAGTCTTTTTTTTGTCCATAAGCAGGTTAAGTTCGAAGATGGCCTATATCGGACTATATCTTGATATAGCCCCCATATGGATCGATCGACCGATTTAGGGTCTTAGGCCAATAAAAACCACATTTATTATCTGATTTTGCTGATATTCGGGACAGTGAGTTGTGTTAGGTCCTCCGACATCCTTCGTCAATTTGGCCCAGATCGGTTCAGATTTGGATATAGCTGCCATATAGACAGATCCTCCAATTAGTGTCTTATGCCCATAAAAGCCACACTTATTATCCGATTTTGCTGAAATTTGGGACTAGCCCCTTCGACATCCTTCGTCAATTTGGCTCAGATCGGTTCAGCTTTGGATATAGCTACCATATAGACCGATCCTTAGATTTAGGGTCTAGACCCATAAAAGCCACATTTATTATCCGATTTTCCTGAAATTTGGGACAATGAGTTGCGTTAAGCCTTTTGACATCATTCGTCAATTTGGCTCAGATCGGCCCAGATTTGGTTATAGCTGCCATATAGACCGTTCCTCAGATTTAGGGTCTAAGGCCCATAAAATCAACATTTATTATCCGATTTTCCTAAAATTTGGGACAATGAGTTGCGTTAGGCCTTTCGACATCCTTCGTCAATTTGGCTCAGATCGGCACAGATTTGGATATAGCTGCCATATAGACTGATCCTCCGATTTAGTGTCTTAGGCCCATAAAAGCCACATTTATTGTCCGATTTCGCCGAAATTTGGGACAGTGCGTTGTGTTAAACTCTTCGACATTTTTCGGCACGTTGGCCCAAATCGGTCCAGATTTGGATATAGCTGCCATGTAGGCTGATATATCGATTTATTGTAATTTCAATATTTCCTTCTTTTTTTAATGGACCCGCATTAACAACGGTAATTTTTCTCTTGCAGTGCAACAAAATATTTGCCTTTATAGCGTGAAAGACAAGAAAAACAACCATAGACCTATTTACAAACTGTCTCACGGAAATGAAAAGGCAATGTAGGCAAACAAATTGCATATTTATGCTGTGTGGCAGAAGGTCTTTCTTGTAGTCCAGCTGTACAAAGATATGAAAAGCATTGTCATTGTAAAGGGTGATTTTTTTGAGGTTAGGATTTTCATGCATTAGTATTTGACAGATCACGTGGGATTTCAGACATGGTGTCAAAGAGAAAGATGCTCAGTATGCTTTGACATTTCATCATGAATAGACTTACTAACGAGCAACGCTTGCAAATCATTGAATTTTATTACCAAAATCAGTGTTCGGTTCGAAATGTGTTCAAATTTTGACAAATTTTGTTCAGCGATGAGGCTCATTTCTGGTTGAATGGCTACGTAAATAGGCAAAATTGCCACATTTGGAGTGAAGAGCAACCAGAAGCCGTTCAAGAACTGCCCATGCATCCCGAAAAATGCACTGTTTGGTGTGGTTTGTACGCTGGTGGAATCATTGGACCGTATTTTTTCAAAGATGCTGTTGGACGCAACGTTACGGTGAATGAACACATTTCGAACCGAACACTGATTTTGGTAATAAAATTCAATGATTTGCAAGCGTTGCTCGTTAGTAAGTCTATTCATGATGAAATGTCAAAGCATACTGAGCATCTTTCTCTTTGACACCATGTCTGAAATCCCACGTGATCTGTCAAATACTAATGCATGAAAATCCTAACCTCAAAAAAATCACATTTTATATGCTAACACTCTCACACATACAGAGTGCTGCTAAGAAA
>NC_081553.1:7537350-7547350 GCF_963082655.1 Stomoxys calcitrans
TAATTTGGCCCAGATTTGTCCAGATTTGAATATAGCTGGCATATAGACCGATCTCTCGAGTTAGGGTCTTAGGCCCATAAAAGCCACATTTATTATCGGATATTGCTAAAATTTGGGACAGTGAGTTGTGTTAGGCCCTTCGATATCCTTCGTCAATTTGGCCGAGATCGGTCCAGATTTGGGTATAGCTGCCATATAAACCGATCCTCCGATTTAGGGTCTTAGGCCCCAAAAAGGTACATTTATTATCCGATTTTGCTGAAATTTAGGACAGTGAGTTGTGTTAAGCCCTTCAAAATCTTTCATCAATTTGGATCAGATCGGTCCAGATTTGGATATAGCTGCCATATAGACCGATCCTCCGATTTAGGGTCTCTGGCCCATAAAAACCACATTTATTATCCGATTTTGCTGAAAAATGGGACAGTGAGTTGTGTTAGGCCCTTCGACATTATTCGTCAATCTGGCCCAGATCGGTACAGATTTGTATATAGCTGCCATATAGACCGATCCTCCGATTTAGTGTCTTAGGCCCATAAAAGCCACATTTATTATCCGATTTTGCTGAAATTTGGGACAGTGAGTTGTGTTAGGCCCTTCGACATCCTTTGTCAATTTGGCTCAGATCGGTTCAGATTCGGATATAGCTGTCGTATAGACAGATCCTTCAATTAGGGTCTTATGCACATAAAAGCCACATTTATTATCCGATTTTGCTAAAACTTGGGACAGTGAGTTGTGTTATATCCTTCGACATACTTCGTTAATTTGGCTCAGATCGGTACAGATTTGGATATATCTGCCATATAGACCGTTCTTTCGGTTTTTGTCAATTTGGTTTTGGGGCCCGTCCGATGGGGTTTGTCCGATGTCGCTGAAATTTGAGACAGTGAGTTGTTCTAGGCTCTTGGACGTCCTTCTTTAATTTGGCCCAGATTTGTCCAGATTTGAATATAGCTGGCATATAGACCGATCTTTTGAGTTAGAGGTTTGGGCCCGTTAAAGGCGCATTTATTGTCCGATTTTGCTGAATTTGGGACAGTGAGTTGTGTTAGGCCCTTCGACATCCTTCGTCAATTTGGCTCAGATCGGTACAGATTTGGATATAGCTGTCATATAGACCGATCCGCCGATTTAGGGTCTTAGGCCCATAAGAGCTACATTTATTATCCGTTTTTGCTTGAAATTTGGGACGGTGAGTTGTGTTAGGCCCTTCGACATCCTTCTTCAATCGGAACACATTTCGATATAACTGCTATGGGACATAAGGTATGCAATTTTCACCGGATTTTGATGAAAGGTGATATACATATATACCCGAGGTGGTGGGTATCCAAAGTTTGGCCCGGCCAAACTTAACGCCTTTTTACTTGTTAGAGGTTACTTTGCAGTTTTTAGAGCGCGCAACAAGCCGATTACTGGCTTAGGTGTATGCCTATATTGTGGCATGGGGCGGATTAATATCTGCCTCTTTTCAAGCTAACCTAACCTAACCTAGTTCACTTCAATATTTTAAATGATAAAAATAGAACTGATGTTAATTCTTGTAATTTCAATATTTCCTTCTTTTTTAATGGTCCCGCCTTAAAAATGGTAATTTTTCTCTTGCAGTGCAACAAAATATGTGCCATTATAGCTGGAAAAACAAGAAAAACAACCATAGACCTATTTACAAACTGTCTCACGGAAATGAAAAGGCAATGTAGGCAAACAAATTGCATATTTATGCTGTGTGGCAGAAGGTCTTTCTTGTAGTCCGGCTGTAGAAAGATATGAAAAGCATTGTCATTGTATATGCTAACACTCTCACACACACAGAGTGCTACTAAGAAAAATCAGCAGAAGAGCTCCATATCACAGAAGCCAGCTGTGTTGGTTTGCCCCGAAGGCTATTGACCCACTTCGAACAATTATAAAAAGAACAACAGCTGCAGTTTGCAGTAACAATAACACAGCACTTACAACAAAATGTCACAGTGCTCCTTTTATTCGTTCCTCTTTTTTTTTCATACAACATATCACCCATCTTACAGAATTGTTGGCGCGTGAATGGGCGTTGTGACACAAACTCGAAGAAAGCCTACGGTTTTGACAGAAAAATTAACCAAACAATAACACATCCAAAGTTTACAGTAACATGTGGCAAAAAAGAGAGGGAGAGAGCGAATATGGGTTTATACATTTCATAGTAAATCTACATTTACTTGTGGCGTATTAATTGTTCTCTCTTTGGAACACTACAAGTTATAGTTAAATAAAATCCGAATTTATTACGAACGCAGTTTTATCAAGTAAAGAGGCATCAAGTTCGGCCAGGCCGCACTTTGGGTACCCACCACCTCGGATATATACACTAAAAACCTTTCGTCATAACACAGTGAAAAATGCTCCATTTTTGGACCCATAGCAGCTATATCTAAATATAGTCCGATCTGCATCATATCTAAGAAAGCTATATAAGGGTCTAACAAAACTCATTTTAGCACATTAATCGGTTAATAAATTCACCTTTTATGAGCCAAAGGATTTAATCGGGAGATCGATATAGGTATATGACAGCTATATCCAATTATAGACCGATTCGAATCATATTGAATACGAAGGGGCTTAACGCAACTCATTGCGCCTAATTTCAGCAAAATCGGTTAATACTCACATTTTACGGACCAAAGAACTAAAATCGGAAGATCAGTATATGTTTATGACAGTAATATCTAAATTTATACCGATCTGAACCATATTGAACACGAATGTCGAGGAACCTTAATGTCGAAGCGCAACTCATTGAGCCTATTTTCAGCAAAATCGGTTAATATTCACCTTGTATGAACCTAAGAACTTCAATCGGGAGATCAGTATATGTATATGACAGTAATATCCAGATATAGACCGATCTAAACCATATTGAACACGAATGTCGAGGAAAATAACACAGCCCACTGTCAAATTTCAGTGAAATCGAGGAAAAAACTTGCATTTATTGTTCCAAGAACTTAAATCGGGATATCGGTACATATAGCTGCCATATCCATATATAGCCCGAGCTTAACCGATCTGAGCCAAATTAAAGAAGTATATCGACCGGCGTAACACAACTCACTGTCCCAAATTTCAGCAAAATCGGATAACAAATGTGGCTTTTATGGGCCTAAGTCACCAAATCGGCGGATCGATCCCTATGGCAGTTATATCCAAATTTGGGCTGATCTGGGCCATATTGCTGAAATATATCGAGGGGCCCAACACAACTCACTGTCCCAAATTTTGACGACATGGGGCAATAAATGCACCTATTATGGGACACAACTCACTGTCCCAAATTTCAAAATCGGATAATAAATGTGGCTTTTATGGGCCTAAGACCCTAAATCGGCGTATCGTCTATATGCTCTATTTTGCAATATGGGCCGATCTGGGCCAAATTGAAGAAAGATATAGAGAGGTCTAACACAACTCACTGTCCCAGCAAAATCGGATAATATATGTGGCTTTTATGGGCTTAAGACCCCAAATCGGCTGATCGTTCTATATGAGTGATATATCAAGATATAGCTCATGTTCGACCCTAACCTGCTTATGAACAAACAAGTAAATCCGTGCTAAGTTCGGCCGGGCCGAATATTATATACCCTCCACCATGGATCGCATTTGTCGAGTTATTTTCCCGGCATCTCTTCTTAGGCCAAAAAGGATAAAAGAAAAGATTTGCTCTGCTATTAGAATGGTATCAAGATATGGTCCGGTTAGGACCACAATTAAATTATATGTTGGAGACCTGTGTAAAATGTCAGCCAATTCGAATAAGAATTGCGCCCTTTGGGGGCTCAAGAAGTAAAATAGAGAGATCGATTTATATGGGAGCTGTATCGGGCTGTAGACCGATTCAGACCATAATAAACACGTATGTTGATGGTCATGAGCCGTTGTACAAAATTTCAGGCAAATCGGATGATAATTACGAACTCTAGAGGCTCAAGAAGTCAAGATCCCAGATCGGTTTATATGACATCTATATCAGATTATGAACCGATTTGAATCTTATTTGGCACAGTTGTTGAAAGTCATAATAAAATACGTCATGAAAAATTAGAGCCAAATCAGATATGAATTGCGCCCTCTACAAGCTAAAGAAGTGAAATCTATATCAGGTTATTAACCGATTTAAACCATACTTGACAAAGTTTTTGGATTTCATCTCAAAATACTTCGTGCAAAATTTCATTCAAATCGGATAAGAATTGCGCCCCCCAGTGGCTCAAGAAGTCAAGATTAAAGATATGGCAGCTATGTTAGATTATTGACCGATTTGAACCATACTTATCACAGTTGTTGGAAGTCATAGCGAAACACGTCGTGCAAAATTTCATTCCAATCGGATAGGAAGTGCGCCCTCTAGTGGCTCAAGAAGTTAAGATTCAAGATATTGCAGCTATGTTAAATTATTGACAGATTTGAAACATACTAAGCACAGTTGTTGGAAGTCATAGCGAAACACGTAGTGCAAAATTTCATTCCAATCGGATAAGAATTGCGCCTTCTAGAGGCTCAAGAAATCAAGACCCAAGATCGGTTTATATGGCAGCTATATCAAAACATGGACCGATATGACCCATTTACAATCCCAACCGACCTACACTTATAAGAAGTATTTTTGTAAAATTTCAAGCAGCTAGCTTTACTTCTTCGAAAGTTAGCGTGCTTTCGGCAGACAGACGGACGGACAGGCGGACGGACTAGATTGACATAAGATGTCACGACTATCAAATATATATACTTTATGGGGTCTCAGACGAATATTTCGAGTAGTTACAAACAGAATGACGAAATTAGTATACTCCCATCCTAAGGTGGAGGGTATAAAAAAGAATCTGTGCAAAGTTTCAACTCAATATCGCTATTTTTAAAGACTCTAGCGTGATTTCAAAAGACAGACAGACAGATGGACGAACATAGGGACGGACATGGCTAGATCTTTTTACATATTTACGCTGATCAAGTATATATATACTTTATAGGGTCGGAAATGGATATTTCGATGTATTGCAAACGGAATGACAAAATGAATACCCCCATCCTTAGGTGGTGGGTTTAAGAGCACACAGTGTCTTTCAGTTTTTATACCCTTTGTGCATTTGTTTGCAACGCTAAGAAGGAGAAGAGCTAGACCCATTGATAAGTATACCGATCAATTCAGAATCACTTTCTGATTCGTCTGTGAGTCCATATATTCTTGTAATCAAAGTGCAGATCGTATTTATTGTCCAATCATCCCGACAAGCGCTATTGATTTTGGTAAAAATCGGTTCAGATTTAGAGATAACTCCCATATATGTGTCGCCCGATTTGCACTTAAATGGCCGCAGTAACTTCAACTTACAACCGATCTACAAAAATTTGGCACACATTGTTTTGCTACCGATCTTAATATATCTGCGAAATTTCACCAAAATCGGTTCGGATTTAGATATAGCTCCCATATATTTGTATCGCCCAATTTGCACTTAAATGGCCGTAATAGCTAAAATTTCTAACCGATCTGCACAAAAGTTGGCACATATTGTTTTGCTACTGATCTTAACATATTTGCAAAGTTTTATAAAAACGGTTCAGATTTAGATATAGCTCCCATATATATGTATCGCCTGATTTGCACTTATGGCTCTGCCCGACTTTTGCCTTTCCTTACTAGTTTTTTATTGGTATTCCTTTTCCATGATCGGGAAGTAATTCCTAAGTATTTCCTTTTGTAACTGTAGAGTGATCCTGTCCAAAGACGGCAGTTAGAAATCTCGTATCCTATATAGTGAGCATCAAAATAAAAATTACGCTGATTGTCGTTAGAAACTTGCCTCGGACTAACAGCACGACATATCGCCCACACTATCTTCTCCTTGGTGTCAAAGTCATCGATGAGATCTTTCGTAGAGGTAGCTGCTGAAGGTATTGCTATATTTTGATCGCTGACGCCCTCTTGACCGTCACCGTCTACCGGTTGCGCTCAGTGATAATGCCGTCCTCGATCCTCAGAAAGTAAAGCTCATTAATTAGTACTTCGTGCAGCATAGATGCCTCACCTTCTATTTCTAAAATGTTCACCAATATGCTCTCTCCTAGTCATGTGCTTGAACATGTCCAGGGCTACATGATATTCGCCGTGTGCCGTGTCCCATTTCTTCGTCCCCTTCTGACTTTATTTCTGAGTACCATCTGTTCCGGTGTCCACTATAACTGAGAAAGGTTTCTTTTAGTCGACCGATACACCATTATTTTTGTATTGAGATAAAGATTGGGTAGCGCACAATGTGGCACTTCACCTTAAACACACATCAAGTAGGTTAACCGATCCATCATGTCAATATGGGACTCAAAAGATATTTGAAAGTAGACAACGAAACTGTTATCTAATTTAGGAGTATGTTTGGACAACCGACAATGGATATTTACCGACAATGGTAATACGAGAGTGATATTTGAGAGTACAGCACGAATTCGATATCCACATTCGGGGAGAAATGTCCTCACCCCAAAACTCCCCCATAAACATTTTGTTCACTTTGAGGTGTTTAGTTTCATCAATAATAGCCGGTTCTACGAAAAACTTTTTTACACTCATAAGATATTAGGGGTATTTATTTAGTCATTCCTTTGACAAAACATCAACATATCTATGTCCGATCCTACAAAGTACATATATTACGGATCGTCATAAAATTCTAAGGCTATTTAACGATGTCCTTGTATCTGTCCATCTCTCCGTCTGTCTATTGTAATCACTCTACAGCCTTCAAAAATTGAGATATTGAGCTGAAATTTGGCACAGATAGGAATTCTCTCTGCATGCATGTTATTTTCTTGATCGGACCAAATCGGACCATATTTAGATACAACTGGCATATAGACCGATCTGCCGATTTAGGGTCTGAAAGCCATAAAAGCTGCATTTATAACCCGATTTCGCTGAAATTTCAAATAGTTGAGTTGATTTAAACCTCCCGACATCCTACCGAAATATCATATGTAATCCAGACCAGTCCCTATTTAGATACAACTATGGATATTATAGGGAAGTTACAATTAAATAGAATGATTATTTTATCAATGGTGGTAGGTATCCAAAGTTCTGCCCGGCCGAACTTTACACGTTTTTACTTGTTTTTTAAATGAACTCAGAGTTTAATGCTTTTGGAGGCTTAATGATGAAACAAATGTAAGCTGTCAATGAAAGGAATGTAATATTTCGATAATTTATGTTTGAGAGATATACCAGAGTGAATGGAAGCACTTCGTGTCAGCTACCCTATGTATATAATAAAGTAATTCTGCCAAATGGCGTATGTCATTTTAAAACATTAACATTGATTTCCTAAGTTTTAATTACACTATTTCAAAATCTTCTTTAATGTAAATATTACCTATCATAGTTTATTGGTCATAAATAATTTCTTTCAACAAAAATTATTCACCGATGATTTCTAATGAATGGTTTATTCTTTCCCATTAGTATCTTCCCATAAATATTATTGAATTCAAATGGTCCTCTTCAATACAATTACCCACATCATTTCCAGGTTTTTCATAACATGGTTGTATGCTTTTAAAATTTTCGTTTACTTCTTTATGCCCATAAATTATGACTGCAACTCAAAATTATTGCGAACCTGAAAGCTGAAATATTGCAGAGTATCACCATAAACCATTGAACAAGCAACGATGTGAAATAATTGCTGGAGCCACTTAAATATGATAGGCGATGTGATCCCTTTATGTAATTTACGCCAGAAACTAATGTGGTCGCTATACACATTGGCTAATAACACGAGCAACTATTCGCAAATCCAAAGTACAAATGGCGAAGTTGTATAGCATTGGTTATTTCATTACATTGTAAAGATGTTTAGTTGCTTATGCATATGCAAATTGATCTAAAATGATTATATTTTTGATATGTAGGTATTTTTATAAACCTATGTTTAGAGAATAATTACCTAGGACGACTTGAAAAAAAATGGATCCCATAACAAACAAAAGTTAGTTTTTATGCGATGTCTAAACCGGTCAATTGATAAACTAGACATTGGATCTAGATCTTCTTCTTCTTCTTAGTTCATCCATATACTACATCGTAGATGTAAATATTCTTTTTCCTTATGGTGATAACAAGCAGGGTACTAAGATTGAATTGTACAACAATAATGGAGTAAGGTATAAATATTCCAGCATACCTTAAAATGGAAGGCCCCTTTGTCATGTGTATATCTCAACTCTTCATGACTCTTCATTAAAACTACAGGGTAGTTGACACGAAGTGTTACCAAGTTAACTCTGCGAAACTAGAAATGACGGCTACATGATATTTGCTTCTGAGTTTTCTTCTTATACCCTCCATCATAGAATGGTGGTATACTAATTTCGTCATTCTGTTTGTAACAAATCGAAATATGCGTCTAAGACCCCATAAAATATATATATTCTTGATTTTAATGAAATTTTAAGTCGAGCTAGCCATGTCCGTCCGTCAGTTTGTCTGTCGAAAGCACGCTAATTTTGGAAGGAGTAAAGCTAGGCGCTTGAAATTTTGCACAAATACTTTCTATTAAGGTAGGTCGGTTGGGATTGTAAATGGGCCAAATCGATCCATGTTTCTATATTGGTGCCATATGAACCTATCATGGGTCATGACTACTTGAGCCACAAGAGGGCGCAATTCTCATCCGATTTGGCTGAAATTTAGCATGACGTGTTTTGTTGTTTCAACATCTGTGATAAGTAAAAGGAAGTAGTGTTAGGCTCTTCGATATTTTTCTGCAATATGGCAGAGATCAGTCCAGATTTGGATATATCTGTCATATGGACCGTTCTCATAATTTAAAGCCTTGGCCCCGTAAAAAGCACATTTATTGTACGATTTGGACGAAATTTGGGACCGTGAGTTGTGTTAGGCTCTTCGACATTTTTCTGCAATATGCCACAGATCAGTCCAGATTTGGATATTGCTGCCATATAGAGCGATCTCTTGATTGCTCTTGATATATGGCCCACTGACCACGCCCACTAGGGCACTGGAGACTATTCTAGATATCCGACCCATTGACATACATACATTGAGACTTAAGGCGATGGGAGAATGGATTGAGGATGGGAGCAGCTCATAGCAGCTCATACCATCGCGGTATAATCGAGGCGACGATAGGAAAACTGGAAGGAAGTGGATAGGTTTCCGATCGGATACCTCAGATGAACCTTGAAGTCGAGTGCGACGCACTGCTGCCATCGACACAGTCTTGGATTGACGGAACCCTAGTATTGCCATCTGGAAGATCATGTTACACGGATAGATCAAAACTAGGGGACAGAGTGGGCCTGAAAGTCTACATTGAGAACCCAGGGACTGAGATCTGTTTTAGACTACCTGACCATAATATGGTCCTGCAGGCAGAGATGTGGTGTGGTCCTGCAGGCACCGAATGCATGAGGTGGTGTGGTACTAACGCGGAGACGTCGAGTGTGAACATCTTTACGGACACTAAAATGGCCATAAGGGCGATAACGACCAAGAAGGTAAGGTCCAAGACAGTCTTGGAGTGTAAAAAGGGAGATTAATGCCTTGTCTAAGGATGGCACAATCCGCATCGTTTGGTTACCGGGCTATAATGGAGTAAGGGGGAATGTAAGGGCAGACGATTTGGCAGTGAAGGCTAGAGGACTGCCGTCAATAAACATGGTTAACCCGAAGCCTTTCGGGTCGACGCAGTCCGAGTTAAAGGAGTGGGCGATGAATGCATATGCAATATTGTGGAACAGCAAAACGGACGGCGAAAATCCTATGACCCAGATCGTGAGAAAACAAGGCTATTACTGAAAGGAAGCAAGAAGGAGGTCTGTGCAGCTACTGGTATCATAACGGGCAGATACCGGAACATAGGTGGAGACACAATATCAGACATGAGCCAACTTAGGGGAGTAGCACGGAATTCCTAACATAAAATTTTCTTTTCGAGGT